>NW_008581053.1:88956-191417 GCF_000691845.1 Merops nubicus | reverse complement strand
AGAACCACAAGAGGTTTGATTTGTTTCCTTTTTATACTAAAACAAAATCATAAATACTTACATATAGGCTTTCATTTTTAACAGATGTAAATTCTGCCAAGTAAGTAGTCCTCACCTCCCTATGTTTGGCAATGATGATTTATTCACAAAAAAACTAAATTGCTATTCCAGGTGTAAGTAGTTTGAAAAATACTATGTACTCTGACAGACAAGCCTCAAGCAGAAAAATAAATAAAACCTGTAGCAGCATCACATTGTAACAGTGTACATCGACTTTCAAGGTGCTGCTTGGAGTTACAAATCTCTGAAACATTAAATTAGTCTCTGTCCTCCTCCTGAAGTTGAGGTCAGCTGATCTGCTCTCACCAGCAGCCCGAAATGCATATGTTTTATTGCCCAATGGCAAGGTTCTCTCCAATTCCCTAACCCCAGCAGTCTGGCAGAGTCCACATTTACAAGCCTTCAGGGCATGCTGCAGGGCTTATCTATTTATTCAGGCTTCTGCCTGAGGGGTTGGCTGCAGAAGCAAAGAGAAGGTTGGTAAGTTCTCTTTATTTGACGACGAGGCCGTTTTTATGTATTAATTTATGTACATGTACCTGGAGATTACGATAGGCACATTTCATACAATAACAACTTTAGTCACATTCTAATTAACTTTGACTAAATAAGAAAAGATTTCTCCAAGTCTCCATTATAGATAAACTCCTGTAAAAACTAGCTGTGCTGCAAAACAGAAGTGTTGATCAGATTCAAACTTAAAAGGGGAAAAAAAAAAAAGTGTCTTTTCACAGATTGGGGTATACACATGAAAATCTAAAGCCAGTTTACAGATTTTATGTCAGAAAGTACATGATTCTCTGTTAGGTACTATCAAGGCCTTTCCTTCAAAGCCCTTTGAATTATTATTGAATAACACAAAATAAAAATTCTTCTGCTCTCTTAGTATAACTCAAGGAATAATTTCACAAGTGTTTAGAAGTTTTAGAGATATTGTCATTCACTACACTTGGACTAAAATAAAAGGAGCTCCTAAGAATAAAAGAGTATTCTGAAAAGGAGCACAAAATGGCACATTCATAGTATTATACTGAAATAATACAATCAAAACAAGAAATCAACTGAAAAGTGAAGCTGATTGCTGAATACTTTCTGACAAATCTAAAGAGACTTCCCTGAAGGTGTTAGTTTGACCTATTCCCTAAAGAAACAGGAGAAGCATATTAGATTGCCAAGTCCAGGGCACAGCTTAGATATAACATTGTTTTAAGGGAAAACAAAACAAAAAACATGTTTAAGGTGACACACATCAGTTCTACAAATGGGTTTGAAAGAAACGCAGCAAGTTTATGGCACCCATTTTCTATTGTGGTTAAATGATTTAGACTTTAACTTCCATGTTACTGAGCAATGCCAAGCAGCAACAAAAAAGATGTTGCTTCAGTGACAAACTCTAACCTGGGACTATTGGTCCCAGGCCAATGCATTAAACCACTGCAGAACTGCAGTATTCAGCAAAGCAAATAAAAGGCTCTATGAAGATTGTAGAGAGGCCAAGACAAGCTTCAACATTATACGGCCTCTGTCTATATTTACAGTTTGTCAAAAGGAGTTAAAATGAGTCTTTCTGCTTTGGGAGGCTGGACAGACCAGTTTAAAAATTGCATTGCACTGATGGAGATGCGAAGTGACAGAAACGCACTGAGGATTGTACCAAAAAGCCATACGGTGACCAAGTACCAAGGGCTTTTTATATAAGCTAAGAGAACCTAAAGTCAGAAAAACAAGGGCTCATACTGTGTTTAGAAACTTATTCCAACCAACAGAATAGTTCATCTACCTCTGATGTTATTACCAAAAGGAATGCAGGGCAGGGCTGCACTTCTGCAGAAGAAATGAGAGAGAAGATTCTGATTTTCACACATACTCCAAGTAGACCTCACTGATGAACATGTGCCAAATACCTCTGAGAAATATTCACAGCAAGTAACTGGAAAACAATGTGTTCTAAGAATCATACATGTAGAGCAGCCCTCAGGAACACAGCTCCTTTTACCAGGAGGGAAATAAATGCTGCATTGTCACTAACATGAACATAAAGTGAAAACAGGTAATACACTCAGGTCACACTTGAAAGCTTTCGCTTCCAATTCCAAAATTACAATAACATTCCAAAGTATAACCAATCCTGTTTACAGAGCATACAGTAAACATCAAGAAATTTCTACCTTTATATAACTAATGAAAGTATTTAAGCTTTACTAATCTGTGGCTGGCAAATTTGTGGTTTATGTCATAATACCAAAACAGGTTTCATACAACACAGAAACCATTCAATAATTTTCTCCAGTTCCAAGTATCCAACTTCCCTTTCCTTGATACACGAAACATGTTTCAGCAGAGACAGAGTAATGAGAACAGGGAGCTGGAAGACTTGGAGTGAAAACCTGTGGGGATTTTCCCATTTGTCACCCTTAGGCTCTGGTAGTGACTTACAGAGGATGTCATGTTTCTTTACAGATTCTACAATGAAGTTCTTCCTTAAACACAAACAGAAAGTCAGGGTGAAGAATACAAAGATGACTTAAGATTTCAAATCTATCCTCATCCTCCACAGTGTGATAAAGCAGCCTGTAGCTCAGCTGCACAATCTGCTGTGTGCCTGCTTCCAGTGTAGGCAGGGCACATGTGGACTCAAGCCGTACTGCCAGCTTGGCTACAAGTGGTGATGAAATGCCACAGAAGATTTCCATGCTGTGAACAATCATCTCATCAGGCTTAGGGTTAACTGCCCAGTATGCAATGTAATGATTCTGAGAAAAAGATGAGGTTCATGATGTAAACCCAGCTTTTCAAGATGAACTTGGAAGCATGCCATAGCAATTTCAAAGTAGATGAACTTTTCTCTTTTGACAGATACAAGGGTTTTTTTTTTTGCCTTACCAGTAAGTATAGATTTAAAAGCTTTCATTTACTTTCTTGGGCTAAAGCTGTATTTAACAATGATCAAAGACTGAAATACAAGTTCCCATGGATTATCATTTCCATGGATAAAAAATATTCTTTATGATAGTGATTGGAAAGTACACCTACTTGTGCATTAAACTGGTAGAGTGTCTAAAAACAAAGCTGGTTGCAGCAAAGTTATTCACCACGAGAAGTCCCCTGCTTCACTTCCAACACCACTCTCACTTTACTCAGAAAGTCATTAAAACACTAAGACTTGAACTATGAGTACTTCATATCACGAGGTTGATATTTTTTGATCATCACCTGCTTTATTTACTCAGAATTCTGACATTGTCACCAATAGTGAAACGCTAAAAGTGCTTATGTTATCCAGCCAACATAATTGGAATGGAAAGAAAGGGAAAAATCTGTTTTTTCCAAGGTTTAGGAACATAAAGTCCTTAATCTGTCTGCTTGTTTATCATGAGACCACTCTGTCTTTGTTGAGGATGTGATACCACACGTAACAGATGGTCTGCTGAAACCGTATCATGTTTGCTTCAATTATTTGTGAAAGACTGCAGAGGGGGAGGGAAGAACTGTGATTATACAATAAAATCTGAAAGGAATACAAAGCCAGGTACTAAACCATAGCAAGGAGGATATGCTGAAGGAAATAGATATTCATGTACAAGTTCCCCTGAAACTGCTCCAGGATATTCCACTTCAACAGAAATCATGAAAGCACAGAGCCAAACAAGCATGATGCCAACACAGATAGTTTCATTGTTCATTCTGCATACTTAATTTTTTTCAAGACTCCAAAGGCACATATGCCTGACTTTGCATAGTTTGTCCATAAAATTACTAATATTAGGAGAACATATGTAAAGATATGTAAAAGATAGAGATACACCACTAAGTGTAGTAATTAAGTCTAATTGCAAAAGGATCTAAAGGGCAAGCTTGTCATGTAAAAGGAGACAAAACCTTTTAACTACAAGGCAATGCTCAGCACAACAATCAGAGGTATGCTTTTGGATCCTCCTAAGCCCTTAAGAATGTTTTTTCATGGGCCAAAAGGTAAAGGAGCTCCCATGGAGGAGAATGTGTAGAACAGACTTGACCAAATCTTTCTTCATTTCCACATGCTATGAATTTGACACCACCACTCCACCAAAACACAGAATGCCAACAACAATGCTAAACATTTAAATATTAATGATAACAGAAATACATTAGAAAAGATGTGGCAGAGATTTATAAAAAAAGTTTGTATATTTAATTTTTTTTCTGAGCTAAATTTGACCTCAAGGCTGCACAAATTCAGGGCATTTGAGGTGAGATGGTTTGATTAGATGACATAATCT
The DNA here is from genome assembly GCF_000691845.1 of Merops nubicus. Classification (NCBI taxonomy): domain Eukaryota; kingdom Metazoa; phylum Chordata; class Aves; order Coraciiformes; family Meropidae; genus Merops; species Merops nubicus. The sequence goes on along the minus strand of NW_008581053.1, from coordinate 187,098 downwards.
GACTTCCTGTGTGTTAAAAACCACTACATTTTTTCCCAACTAACTCTCCCTACTTCCAATCAGTAAGCTACATTTATCAGGATTATCTTCCACAAGGTGACAATACTTCTTGTGAAGTCACTAAAACCAGAAAAGCCATCAACTACTTTTGACAATATGTTCTAAAGACTACTCTCTCACATATGAAGAGTGAAAACACTGATTTACTTCAATTTCTTTCCTGCCACCTCAACTAGGCATTGGCAAATGCTTCTTTTTCAAAATTCTTCTATAGTAAGAGATTTCCTTGTCAGGATACACTGGAAAAATCACTTGTGATTTTCCATTTATTAGATAAATTATATTTGGATAACTTTGATATTTGCTATCAATTGGATAAATAGATACGTAACAGCTTAAATCTCACTCTACAGGAATAACTTCTCTATCCAGAACTTCCAGAAGGAAGCTGCTTTCTCCACCTTGCTCAATTCTACCATTTGTTTTGAAGTACAGACACTAAAATTCCCATTAACTTCATAATTGACTTCATCACAGAAGTTACCTCTGTATTTGTACCTAAATTTGATTGTATATTCAAGGACAATAGCAAACTTTGAGTGATAGTCAAAACAAGATAAGGGTTAGCTATGAAGCCCAGATCCTTCTCTCATTCACAAGAAGTGACCGAGCAGGTTTGTTCTATGCTGTGAGCTTCTACATCCATAACTCCTCACTGCCTTTTACTAACATGAATTGTTTGATTTGGGTCCTTTTTCTCAGAGCAATCTAAACCACACAGCCTGGCTGGCTCTCCAGAATTATTTATGCCTCACTATTCATTCACTTACTCTTATTATCCTCTTATCTCCTTCACCTTCACTTTATTTTCAGGTCATTGCTAGATACATTAAATGACACTGGACATAGTACCAGTCTTGACTAAAATTCCCTGTAATTATTCCTTCTTTATATAAAGATCCCTTTCAGTATTTGTTGTGAATTATAACAACTATTCATCTCTTCTTGGGTGAAGTTAAGTGATACTGTATAAGAGTAAACATGAATGTTGTGCAGCATGAGATGAAAATATGTTACATACCATCACAATGAGAAATATTTGCCCCAATTAAAGTATATCAGAATCAGTACATATAGAACAGTATTGACAGAATCTCAAGTGCAACATACTTTGCAGGTGGTACCACATAAATGACATGAGCTCTTCAGAGAAATAAAAATTCTGGCCAAGTAGCATGTCACTGCACGTGGAATTCACACTATTACCATAGTTTTGCAGTCTTACAAGAATCAGATAGAAAAGTAAACCCTTTTCACTATATTTCAGTACACCTTGAAACAATTAACTACTTTGGTTCTCTAAATTTAGGGATGTACACAAAAAGAGATGCAAAAGTGAGTAAATCCACTATACTGAGCAGTTCTTTCCACATACAAAGGAGATTAACAACCTTCATTTTTGGTCATGTAATTTGAGAGAAATACCAACACTAGCAAAGCCAAATTTCTGGGATTACTTAATTATGTTCTTGGAGGTTTTAATATTTGTTTCACAGGTACTTAAGCCCTTCCTAAGGGAACTGGGAGTTCTGGCTAAAGCCTTAACCTTCCTGTTTAGGGACAAGTAGATTTTGTGTTTTGAAGTGAAAATTGCCTGAAATCTGAAGTTCATTTCAACAACTCATCCTCCAAGATAAATACAGTAACAAGTCTCAGAAGTTCCTGTGAGGTGGTGCATTCCTGTACTGTACTGCATGGCTCATACACATGAAGCTTCCACCTCTACTAGTGGAAAGGTTGCTTTGAAGTCAGACTACAGTGTGGAGACCTCCCTTATGGTATATGCTCCATCAGTCTGCAAAACACTTACCCAAAACAAATCACAGCCTACAGGTTCTGAAACAAATTTCACATCCATCAAATGCTTAAGCTCAAAGAGTCACCTTCCCTCTTCACCATGCACACATCTTGTTTTGCTCTTTGACATGTGACACCCATCAATATAACATTTCTCACCATGTGAGGCAAAAATCCATAGTGGTCTAAGAGTGTTCCAAGAGCATACACTAATTATCATCACCTTAAGACACTTCAGAAAGGTAATGATCAGTTCAGAGTCCATTAACTCTACTATGACCTCTTCATATCAGACCTTCCCTTAGAAGAGACATCAAGACAACCTGAGCTTCACTAGTATTTTTTTTTAATATGAATGAAGGCATTGAGGGAAGGTGATGAAGCTGCAACAGCTGCAGAGTTCCCTATGAATGGTTCTGGAAAGCACCAGTACAGGGCAGCATGGGAACCACAGACTGCAGTGGATGTTATTTAAACCATCACATGATATAGGAACAACCCAAATTCCTTCCTCTCACTGTTCAAGAAGTACAGTGGTAACTTCAGCTTTTACCACCATACATATTGGGCATGAAATCAGAGATCTTGGGAGCTGTCACTGAATGTTACCTCCTGCTCATTTTCCTGGCAGTTAAATCCATCTTTGGCCACCAACAAATTATTCTTTTGGAAGAGCCAGGGACACTTCAGCTAAGTAACTATCTAACTTTCTAGTAATGGAAAACAAGTCTAAGTTACCTGTGAAAAGGATGGAGGCAATGTCTCTGAAAATTACACTTGTCACAATTGTCATTCCTATAAATTCAATCAGTCTTTTCAGTATCTTGTTCATAACAAACGTGTTCCATCACGTGTCACTGCAGATGATAATTATGTTCTCTCCTATTTTTAAGTCTTCATTGTAGGAGGAAAACAAAATGGCATCTGCACTTCAGTTATTTTTACTTGTATATGTGAACAGTTAATTGCAAAGAGCGTTAATGCTCAAGTATATGTAAGTCATGTCTATATGTATTACTCTACAAAGAGAACATTCAGCATTTTCCACTCCATTTGACAGGAGAAAAAACAAAAGTAAAGAATACTGATGTTACATGGCTCTCATTTACAGCAGCCCTACTTCAGCTGTAGGGGTCTTGTAGACACTTCTGTCTGTCTAGCCTTAGGAAAGCTCTATCTACTTTAAATTGTATGAAAGTCAATAATTTCAAAGAAAATTTAACGATAACAGCAGCAGCAAGCCATTATGTTCCACCAGTCCATCACTTTTATAGAAAAAAAAGAAAATTCTTCACAATGAACAATTTATAGATCCAGAAATACATCTAGGATTTGTATTTGTATTCTCTTATTTCACAAAAAAATAGTTCTAGTAAGAGTAAGGCTAGATAAATGTTGGAAGGGGTTGACACTTCATGTAGATTATTCCTAAAATCTCAAAGTAATTTGGTAAGCATTGCACCAAGCACTGAATAGAAAAACCTGCAGCTGATAAGTTGATGTATTGTTTTAAAAGAATACATAGTTTCCCACGGGGAGGGGAGCACCATTAAAAAAACACACCACAAAAAATAAACCAAAACAAACAAAAAATCCCACCACACCAAACAAGCAAACAACAACAAATAAAAATAAACAAAAAACAACAAACAAAACAAAACCAAACCAAAAACACACCACAATTTTAAAGCAGGTGTTTTTTGCACAGCTAGCTTACATTTACCCTGAAGAGTATAACCTCTTAAGATCAATAAAGGAGGAGGTCAGCTTTCTGGTGATTCACATTTTGTCACCTACTCACAGATAGCAATTTGTGGCACAAAACTCAATTAATATTTAATAGTTCTACTATATTCACCTGTGACATCAGATAATAACTGATTCCTCCCCTGTTCTGTCACTCAGCACCACACACACTCTTGGCAGCCCCTGGGAATCTTACAGGGAGTCACTAGCACACAGAGAAGCTCTGGTCTGAAGGTGTCCCACCACCTCCCAGAGAAACCAAGTAGCCCATGACAGATTCTCACTGCTCTTTCAAAGCCAGTTTTGTTATCTCCACACTGAACACACCATTAGGGACAATTATGAATTATGATGTCTCCTCCCAAAGACATGTTTTTATTCCTCTGCTCCTTTAATTAAATAAGGTGCTGTGGGCTGGTTTGCCTTTTTATTTAATAATTTTTTTTTTTTTTTTTTTTTTTTTTTTTTTTAAGAGCAATAGGAATCTTCACAGGCAAATCACTCCTTGCCCAGGCAGGATATTCTAGATATTCATTCAATGCTCTAAAGGAAATACTAAATCAAGTAGTAGCATTCCTGATTTTTCTGTAAACTGGGGGTTAGCTTAAAATATTAAAAGCATCCTTTCACTACACTTTAAAAAGATGATCGTTTCTAAGCAGTTTGACACAAATTAACCAATTCAGGCAGAATGTGTGCCTCTCTTCACTACAAGACTCCTTTCTCTCCTCCCATTCTGATAACACATTCAGATTGTTTTGGGAGAAATTACCATGTTTTAACAAGATATCCAAGTAAATCTAATTATAGGAAACAAAACTGTCTTGAGAATCCCACAGACAAGCTTTTACTAGAAGATGATTTGGGTTAGATCATCTTAAGTGTATAAATCCCAAAACCAAAGAGGCAAAGTACTGCTTTTTGTTTGGTTTGTTATGTGGTTGTTTTTTTCTATTGTTTTGGTTTTGCTGGCTTTTTTAACTCTAGCCAATCCTCTGTTACAGTATGAAATTAATTTCACATAATATCAATACACAAATTATACTTATGAAAATATATATTAAATAGCAAAGTAACACATTAACCTAGGTGGACCGTTCCCAAAGAAATGGGTTGAGCTTGCTAAGTGAGTTACAGTGTTATCCTCAAAGCACCTACCTATACCTTTACTTCCCTTGTTCTATGAAATAAGCTTCCTATATATTTTCAAAATTACAGGAATCAAATAATTTTAGATTTACATATTGGAAACAGGTATTTTCAGGTATCACCTACTCTGAGCTTATGGATAATTAAAACTGTAAGGTGGGGGGAAACCAACCTGATGAGCCTTCAACATTCTTATTCCCTATTGATACACAACCTCACCTCTCTATAACAGTTTCCTAATTTATTAAAATTGGTTCTATATTATAGACATTAGGTGTGTAAATTAAGTATTTTCTCTAGATATGAACAATAAGATGTGTTAACAGTTAAAAGCCTCTCTTTTCCATTTTACCCTTGGACTTCTGGCTTTCATGCACACCAAGAGATGAAGTTATCCTCCCACAAAGCACACCTCAAAACAAAGATCAGTGTAAACATTGTGCAGAAAAAAAGGTGGTTTGGCTAAAGATTTTTCTTCAGAAGCTGCCATTACAGGGGCTTAGTTAGGAGAAGCTTTGAGGCTTGTTCTGAAAAGACCTATATGGTCTCTTCTGCTTAAAAATACTCACTTTTCATACTTGATTAGTTTAATTAACGTAAATATGTTCAGTTCTTCAATGACTAATAGAACAATGCATCAAGCACTGAGCAACAACAACACTGGCTAGTTTGTATAAATCTGAAGTAAAACAGTACATAGGAAGTATGTCTATACTGAAGTATGTTAAAACCCCAGAAGATACTATTCTCATGGATATAATCTCAATAATACAGTGAATTTAATAAACAGAAAGATGCTATGCAAGGCAGTTATGGCAGTCTTACCATGGGCATTTCCTGTTCCTAGTGTTGTGTTTGCAGGACTAATAACTACTCACCTCATGCATTACAACCAAAGCTGTTACCTACTATCTGATACATCTACAGGATTTAATAAACAGTAGTTACCCTGCTGCCAGTAAACTAGTACTCAAGCTACATGAGGCATCACTGACAAAGTAAAAGATACAGATCAAGAACATTCTAACATACTGACATACAAACCCAAAGTCTTTGACTTCAGAGTAACTGGCTTCAGCTATCATATATAAATATACTATAGAACTTTTCATTTCAAAAAACATTTGAAAAACATGCCTTTGAATCAATGCAAGAGGGACTGTGATTCAGCAGATGTGCCGATTGCTCACGGTTATTAAAAATCCTGCAGCCCTTCATAAGAGGGAGAATGTTAACTCATACTTCCTGCTTAAGTTCCAACTTAGGTAAGTAAAGTTCACCTGCTGTGATTCAATTTCTCACAGATTTGTCATTAGTCCAATCCATCTTCACTTTTCTCTCCAGACAGGCTGTGCTGCAGTGCCACAGCAGCAGGGATGACTGTGTATCGCCTGTACACTGCTAGGTGGGCAGGGGTATTTGTTTGTTCCAATTAAGAATCCACCTACAGAGCAGTAATCCACTACACTTATTAGACAAGCAGCATGCCAGAGTTTACAGTTGCAGGGATCTCCATAAACTCTGTTTATAACATGCAAAAGATACAGTGGAATATTTTTTAAGATTTGACACACACGTGCTTTGGACTTTATTATGGTTACATTAGCATCCACTGTTGGATGGAGAGAGCAGATGACAGAGGCCATACTCTCAACAGCAAAATCCAAAACAGCTCTGAAGGCTTCAGATTAAAAACTCCCAGTTAACCATGAAGCTTTATTAAACTCTCCTTCCACAGTCTGGATTTGCATAACATGGTACATTTGGCTTCAATTCTTGCAGTTGTTTAAGGATGCATTAAGCTTGATTCCTGGAAATGGCACACTGATTTGAGACTACTTGCGTGCTTCTCTTTGGGTAAAGAGACACATCTACATTTGGGACCTTAATTCTTACTTCTCACAGAAAAAAAAGAAAGAAAATAAGGGGTTTAGACCCAGGAGCTGCATTACTGTGTTCCCCATTACACTAAAAAGTCTTGGTGCCTACAGCATTTGGGCTTTTTATAAATCATGTTATGTTTTTCCTCAATTCTTTTATGATCTCTCAGCACAAGATCTTTCACTGTATGTAAAAATCCATTTGGCTACAGGTTATAGACAGCACAGCTTCCAGACACTACTGCTCCATAAAGAGCCGGAAAGGGGGAGACACCTGCATATAACTTATTACAGGATTAATTTCCTGTTTCCTTAATAACTGGTTGATAAATGAAAAAAGGAAGATTTTATTGATATTCAATTATTTTTTTTTTTTTTTATCCCTGCATTAAACAGTAACTTGAAAGCTTCAAATCTAAAAATACTCAGGCAACTGCTACTACTTACCCAAATTAAATATTCCAGGAAAATGGTGCACTGTACTTCCATTTCATTGTTCTTGGACCACTGTAACACATGGTAAAGAACTAAAGCATCCCAGAGTAAGCCTCCTTAAAGGCTGGGCAATGATTTAATAACTATTTCCTATATTTAATTTTTTTTTTTTTTTCTCCACACACTTTACAGACACTAGAGCTCTAGTGGGGTGTTTTAGAAATTCTGGGAGAAGAGGGGGAGAGAAAAGGACAGTTCCTAAAGGACATGACTAAGAAAACAACTCTTAATCCTTTATTAGAAACTGACTTTTTTAAAAATCCTCTCCTAGAACTTGTTGGTTAGACAGCCATGTTTGCAAACATTGTATTTTATTTAGGAATCTGTATTTAGGAGATAAATATTTATTTAGGAGATCTTTATTGTTAAAAAAACCCAATTACTGTGTAAATTCCTGTTTAGGTCACTAAACTCACTGTTAACTACAGCTTCTGGGTAACCAATAGTTGGGCTTGGTTGGACCAACCCAGGAGCAACAGAAGGAATAAGAATTCTGTAATCCTGAGCCTGGAGTAAGAGAGCCAGAGCTACCTAACTCCTAGACAGATGGCAATCGAAAGTTGGTGGAAGGTTATGAATTTTTGGAACTCCAACACTGGCAATATAGGAAAAGCCTCCTAAGCTCGAGTGCATGCAGCATATATCCCTCTAAGCTTGGCCTGAGAGGCAAACCAGGACACGTGGACTAAAAATAAAACAGAAATTGTGGCTCCCTTGCACTCTGCAAGAAGCAGAGTAAACAGAATGATTGCCAAGGTTTTTCCTCTCTCTGTTTTCGGCATATGCAGCTGGCACCAACACGTTGTTCTCATGCACTAAAGGCAGCAGATGGAATGAATTACATATTTCAACAGCCCTTGACATCACATCAAACACCTTGGCTTTCAGTTTTAGAAGACTAACTCTTGGGATTCTTTTTTCCAGCTTTCACCATCCAGCTAAGCCACAGACAGTTATTTCCTCCCTTACAGGACAATACAGCCGTGCCATATGTTGCAGGCACACCAGGTCTTCCATAGTAAAACAGTGCAACAGTAGCCAAAGAAGATGCTCTGGCTGAGGCTTTGTAGTTAAGACTATTCACTGAACAATGTGTTGCAGGTCTCTGAAACAAAGAGTTTTACAATGCCTATCATATTATAGAAATTATGGGATGTTCAGCACTTTTCTGAAGAACACAAATTTCGAGTCCGATGTTCACAGCTTCACCAAACTTATCAGCTGTATTGAAGATATATTATCAATTGCTCTATTTATTTTATAATTCTAGCTATCCTGGGCAAGTGCACAACCCAGGTAGGCAAGGACCCTTCTCCTGAATGAAGCTGATCTGATCAGCAGCATCTGGCACAGCTGGACACACCCCACATAACATCATCACCACCTGGGGAATGTGGGAAAAGAAATCTCTTAAGACACTAAACTCAGCTGAATGTCTGTCCCCAAATCAGGTCATTGGGAGTGTCTGCTCACATCTGCAACTGCAGTGCTGAACACAGGCTGGCCAGCAAGCCTGCTCCAGCACCTGATGGCTATTGCTTGCTTTCCTCCCCCAGAGCAGTCAGACCCGATTGAACCATCTCCCTCATGTCCTTCATCCTCCTCACCACCCTCTCCAAAATTATGTACCTCTGCAATACTCAGAGATTAACTGGAAGCTGCTTCAACACACAGTGGAACCCTCAGCACAGAACAGACTAACAGAGGGCATTCTGAGAAGAGGCAAGCCAGGAGACACCACGCCTGCACAAGGCTAGAAAAGCACATCACCTAATTCCTCTGAAATCTCTAAGTGGTCAAGGTGATTAAAGTTTTCCTATCCTTAGAAGCTTGCAGGCCTCCTGTCTTTCTGGAGCAAGTTAACAAGAGACTCTTTGCTTTTATGCTACCTGTCATTTCTTTCAGTCTCAGGTTTTCAGTAGATCAAGTGAACATACCTTGTTATGACCTTGATTCCCTCCACTTGTGTTGAATTGTGATCAATCCTGGCTATTCTGCTGTTTTCAGATAACAAATAGCTCACTAGACTTTCAGACTATATCAGACCTATATCCTCCTATAGCTTTTTAACTGGAAACTCTGCATGTACAAGTGACTTTGACTCTAGCCAGCTCAATACTTCTTTGAAAAACATTACCTGGCAGCTACCAACAATGATGTCAATCTCTTCATCATCACTGGTATTCTCTTACTCCTTTCCAAAGTTAACAGCACCATTTCTCACCCCAACTCCCCAGCAGTTTACTTGTATTTAACCATTTTCACTAACTCCAAAGTTAAGCTTAAATCTTGTTTTTTCCAGCTGAGCAAAAGAGAACACCCACAACACCACATTTGAGCTACAATACAGACTTCTCTTGTCTGTGAATTTTTTACTAAAAAAAAAAAGAATAAATTTCTCTTGTGAAAGGATCTCTCTCTCATCCTTTTCAACTGAAAATAAAGTTTTAATATTTATTCCTTGGAAAACATACCCCAAAGAATTTCCTCTTGTTCAGTACTTATTATCTATGTTAATTAATTCAGAGTAAATTGATAGCCTGCTACAGGTCCATACAGAACTGGGAGTTTTCATGCACCTACTTCAATCTAACAGGTACCCATTTTTCCCTGCATTGTTCAAGAATCTCACTTTGCTTGTTCCTAATTATACTAGGCCTCTGAAGTTTAAGTGTCTGCCCAGTTTCTCCTCTTTCTTCCAAGAGGGACAGCTGTGAGAGACAGGATTTTTCTGACAAAGATTAACTACTTCAATTCATCTCAGTTGTCCACTTCCCTAATCTCTCAATTTCCTTAAATCAGCCACTCAAAGCGAATAGACTAAAATAGCTTCCAGAGAAAGAAGAAAAAAAACCAAAGCCCAGTGCAAATATATAAAAAAAGGTGCAAAGAAAATGGATTGGTAAGTAAAAAAAAAAAAAAGTAAAACATCAACTCAGCCTACAAAGCCAGGCAGAACTTAGCAAGATGTGGGCAAAATACATCAGCACTGAAATGACAAGATAGTGTGAGATGCAGTTCTCAAGCTGTATATTCAAACCCACTTTACTTCAGCATTTTAAGGAAAGTATTTATTTGTCATCATAGTGTCAAAATAAACTGATGTTAACCTTCGTGTTTAGTACCACCATGATCTATTTGTTAATTTCTATGTAGATCATAACATGGGATGCACTTTAAGATGTAATTGAAACAAAAAACCCAACTGTCACACAGTTTTTAAATTGTGGATGTGACAATATCTTTTTTTTTGTCTAGGAGTTAAGCACAGATACACATTTTTTTTCCTCTACTATTGATCAGTTAAATCACCAGCTGTTTATGCAGAATTGCCAGCAACCTTGGAAGTGTGATTTGTCTTCCTAAGATCCATGAACTTGATTCACCCATTTGTTAAAGAGCACAACAAGCTAACAATGTGAATGTTTTCATTATTAGTACATCGAGTCACAAAAAGCAGCCCCTACTCATCCAAAACTTCCACTGGAGATAATTATATCTGCTGAAGAACTACAGCAGCAAGCTCTGCAAGGTGAACGGAGCATAAATCTATATGAAAGTCTTTAACTTCAAGAGCAATCTAAATCTTTCAGCTTGCTAATTGGCTCAAGTCATACTAACACCTTACACTGTGGTATTTTTATTATAGGCAAATTTTAATGTTTTATCAAGTCTGTGCAGATGTGCACACAAGCAGTAAAATTGTGGTCCCCCCCAAGTTATGGTTTTTTAGCACTTTTTTGTTTTCCACATTCAATCCTTAAGAAAAAGGGCAACTATTTTAAGGTCACTGCAAGATTCCAGGGATGCTGAGGTACATTACATGTCATTCTCAGGTGTATAAAGCACTGAGATTCATAGCTTAAAATCATGAGTAACGGAGGTTTTCAAATAATATTGACAGCACAAGCAGATGTTGCAATATGCTGGAGGTCAAACATCAAGACTTACAAATGAGTGTACCCATATGCAACCTGCATAGTCTAGTTTTTGCTACTCCTGACAAGCACACATTAGCTATTTGGAAGTGCCTCATCCTTCCTCTTTCATAGCTGAAGCTCTGATCCTAAATGAATAGCCTGTGATATTTACTTAATTTTTTTTTTTTTCTTTTCCTAACCTTGAATTTCAAGTATAAAAACATTGTTTTAAGGGGATCTTTCAGAGCATTAGATAGTCCCTTTCCCATTTTAGTATGCATTGAGATCCACACTGTTGCTCAGAAAGTTTAAGGTACCAACAAGAAAAAAATATGCTTAGAAAATATTGAGAAGTTGCTGTAGTTAGCAGTCGTGCTTTGCTGTGTTAGACCACACCTACTGATTCTTTATGTACCCTACACATGCAACAACCTGTGACACCAGCATTTGCTACTTCCTCACAACAATATTATTTTGCTCTTTCAGAGGCATATCCACTTAGTCTAAGTCACCTTGGAAATCTTGTCCCCTGTCTCCCATTAACTTTTAGTAGTGGTCCAACCTCATGCCATCCACTTTAACTCCATGTATGCTGGCTACAGGCTTGCTGTTTGCTCTCAGGTCTTATTTGGAATCCAGTTTTGCTCTGTCCAAAGAGAAGAGAACATTCAGCTTAACATCTCACATTGCCAGACGAGACCCTCGCTAGCAACACCTGCACGTGCACAATCAGATCACCACCTATAATCTGGTTGAACACCCATGACCTACACACTTTAAGTTCAAAGTCCTCATATTTTATGGATATGTCACAAACATTCCGACTGTAACAGATCTCCTGTGAGGCATTTCATAGTAGATTGGGTCACAGTCTCAGGAGTAACAAGTATGCAGTGGAGAGACTGCATATGCACAAAGAGTCGAGCACATGGTACCTGTCTTTTTCAAAGCTGATTATTCTGATGTGGTCTGACAGAAGCTACATCTAAGCTCTATCCTTTTCAAAGGCTCTTTTACTGCATGAAAGTCAACAGATGTGGCAATGGAACATTTGGAAAGACTGAAAAACCTGGCACAGAGCATTTTTCTCTCCCTGCTCTGACACGCTAGCACACAGTAGTCCTCAAGTGGAGCATCCTGTAAAGCCAGTTTGTTGGAGAAGGAACAGCAGCAGCAGGGAAAGACAGGAAAGGAGGGGCAGGAATATATCATTCTGGCTATAAAATAAACTAAGAAGGAAACATGTGCCAGTGCCAGCAATACATCACAAAGTAGGTGATGGAAAACAGACAACAGTGAGGAGAAACAACATTTTAAAGATACTTTGAAAGATAATTTACAGTTACAATAGTGATCCACAGCAGTGAGAAATTACACCTGTCAAATGACTAATTGGTGATGAACACCACATGATGGAGTGAATTTGTCTGACAACAACTGTCAGCACAATCACAAACGAAAACCATCAGCTACATCCACAATAGTCCCACCCAGCATATTAATAAGGGACCTGGGGCAATCCTTCAAAATACTCTGCAAGACTGAGGTCAAGTGACAAGTGGTTTTGTTTCAAGTTACATAAAGAAAATCTTTGTAATAATTTATTAGCTGGTATGTTTTTGCTGCAGGACTTGCAGGTATAAAAAAAAAATCAGCTTCTTACCTAAAGAAGCCATCTATGCTAACCATACACATCACTTCAGTCTGAACCTGGACAAACATGCTCCTCCTCAAACAAAGGAAAATAATTCATAACAAAAATAAGGGATTTTCTTTTACATTAACAGCAAATTACTGTTTGAAATCTACCTAAAGGAATGTTATGATTTTAATCATATATATTTACCCACAAATACTGCAACACAAATCCAATCACTTGCTTTGCAAGTTTAGTACTCAGAGACACTACAGAAGTTTTTAACAGCTGTTAGAAAAATGTTGCAGCCTCTGACTTTCACTAAAATGACTGCAGCCAAGGTTTACTGTAAATTGATGATTTAGCTGGATTAGATGTTAATATGCAGCTCGATATATAATTCATGAGAATGAGTCACAGATCTAATTAGAACCATGACATGAAAAGCTTTTGAGTCCACAATCTGGATCCTCCCTGACATGAAAGATTTGACACGTGAATACATTTTCACTTACTGAGAGAAAAGGGATAAATGACCTTTTACATTTAGATGTAAAAATGTCACACTGGAGATGCATCACTTGCCTTTCTGAGAGTTTGGGGAAAAACAGTAGAAGTATCCAGTTTGATAGAATAGAAGCCCTTCAGAAGCTTGAAGTATTCATCCCTTCATTCCTTTCTATCTGCTCATAAAACATCTATTCCATATACCTGTCCAGTCAGACATTTAATAGAGAGGGTTTATAACCCTCTACTCGGTGAATGTTTCTGAGTTTCAGTGAGGTGGCCCAGGAACCCATCTTATTCACACAGCTAAGCAAGGCCCCATCATAGCTACACAGCCCTAAGTACCTGTGTATACCAGCTGGAATGGTGTTTCAGCTTTCCAAGCTAAATTGATGATTAAATTAAACTTAGATCATCATTATTTAACTGTTTTGGCTGGAAGTACTATGTTAGCTAAATTAGTAACAATGGATTGAGACAACAGCAGAAGGGAGCCACCATTCAATTAATGATAATGACTAGCAGTGGTCAATATGTGTACCTGGGAAAGCATTAGTAGCACATCATGTTAGGGGACTATTTGGTGCAGTGGATTAATTTACTAATTACTTATTTCTTGGGGCACAGACCAAAAACTAGCTTGTTAGAGGGACCAAGTGAAGTCAGCTTACTAGTGTAAGCCTGACCTCCTTGCCTTCCTGAAGGCTTTGTTGTTTACTTAGGATTGATTTTGAAAGCCCAGTTTCCCATGATTGCCTGGTTCCTTGCACATTTACCTGTCCATCAAGGCATTTAGGCCTGACAAACATTATTTGGAGAAAAATTGCTGCTGTTAAATGATTAGGTTTTTCAAGTGTGATTTAATTATTCCTTATCTCACTACCTAAAAAATGGACAATTTAATTTCTACAATTATTTAAATCCTGTTAGAAGTCATTAGAAGTCATATGCTAGGTATTATCTTAAGCAAAATGAGACCAAGTCTCATATATTAAAAAAAAAAAAAAAATGAATTATCACTGGATACATTTGAAATAAACATGGTCTGCCAGGCAGAGACAGTATGGTAAGAAGCATTTTCTTCACTTTACAAAATAAACCACCATGATACACTAATTAGCTGTCAAGATAGAAGAAGGCATATAAAAACCCCACAATTGGTATATGGGAATTAGTGTGAACATTACAAAAAAAAAAAATAAAAAAAAAAAAAAATAAAAAAATAAAAAAATCACTATTCCCAGCCAGTATTGATCTGATCCTGGTAAAGCCAAAGGCTAACCCAATGCAAGCAAGGCTTCTGAGTCCAGGAAAACAACCTGAGGTGTCATATAAGCAACTAAAAGTTTTCCAGACTTGACAACATTGAGAAGTAGAACAGCACAGAGCAAGAAAAGTCATTACTAATAAAGAGCCATCAGATTGCAGTCAGATGTCCTTGTATGAGGGCAATATTGAAGGAGAAAGGAAGGAAGAGGTCAGGATGTACTAGTTTCCAGAATTAATAATTCATTAAAAATTTCACTTGAGTGTGTTATTATGAAAAAAATCTTAAGAACAGAGTAATACCTCAGCATCAATAATCTCAGTGTCCTTACTGGTACAAGATAAGGTCCTAGGCTATCTGCAAGATACCTTCACACAGATATTCCTCTTACCTCAGGTTGGTTTTGTCTCCTGCAAGCTGGAAAATCATAATCACTGTGATAAGAATAAAGGGCTATTTAATTCTGAGATTTTTTAAGTGGTACTATCTGTCAGTAAATTCAAAACATAGCATCTATTGGTGATGCCATTCATTCCTCTCTGAGTGCACCAAGGAGCAAAACAGTGCTAACTAGACAGAAGCTACAAGCAAGCAGGCATTACCTCAAACTCCTGCTGTGACACTTGGCCCTCTAGTATTTTTAAGTGTTTCCAAATAAAGCATTAAGCATAACACTGACAGATTATAAAAGGTATAGTTTCATCCAGTGAAAACAGGTTCACAATCAATGAAATCCCCATTTCAGAAGAGATTAAAGGTCGCTGTTTTTTTTTTCATTTATAAAGTCAACATATTTTAAAACTTCAGCCACCATGGCAGAGATTAGTGTTATGTTCACAGTCCAGAGGCAGAGTTCAACAAACTGAAACCCCATATTTATAATAAGAGACTCAACTAAAGATCAGGAAACCAAAGGGAAAAAAAAAACAACCCACAGATCAGAAAAATACATCAGACTTGACAACTTAAGCCCTGTGCGCTAAATTTCAAGTCTTCATCATCCACCTGTAACATTCCCAAGATGTAACACCCACACTTCCCATCCCACCCCCCAAGATATAACTCTCCATAGGTCTTGTGGAAGATGCAAGGAGCAACTCACACCCTTGACTTTGTCAGCAACAGAAAAATCTGACCTCAGTCTTCAGTTACTCATGTGCATTTAGTCTAGAGAGGGAGTTCTCCTCTTACTGTATGTGAAAGAGTCGCTGCCTTTTCTTCTTCCCAGCTGAGTTGAGACTCCAGTGGTTAAGAGCTGGGAAAAAGCAAAACAAAAAACCATAAACCTCATCATCCTGGAAAAGCAATTTTTTGCAAGTTTGCTTAGCTTTTCTGTCATATTTATACATCATTTACCTCTGAGAGCCACAAGATCAAGGCTTCAAAAAAACAGTATTCTGCTGGAGCTTGTTCCTTATGGCTATTTTCAAATTAAAACTAAAAAACAAAACTAGCAGCTGATGACAGTGTATTTTAAATCAGTACTCAAGAAGAGTATGGCAAAGCTGATTCTGAGACTGGTGCTCCTTTTCTTTCTCCCAGCAGCCTATCATTCTCCTTCCTCTACTTCCACTTCTTAAGGAAGCATAATGAGTCTACCATTTATAAAAAAATATATTTCTACCTCTTATCCTACCATTTTTTTTTCTCCACCCCTCCTACACTTGTTTACTCGAAAGGTACAAAGGGTCAAACCTCAAGTTGGAATATTGGCACCAAACCTTCCATCAGAGGCACATTTAGTGCCTCTGGTACTCAAATGAGCTTTCATGCCGATTTCAAGACAAGGCTGAACATGATTCTGTAGTAAAAACTTGAAGACTATGTATTAAATTAAATTTTTATATTAAATTCCATTTGCTGCTAATAACAACAATGCAATTTCCAGGAAAGAGATTAGTACAATGTTCCTAGATTCATCAAACTGTTGGCATACTAAGCACCAGTACAATAGCTCAGCCTTGCTCTCACATGGAAGTGTATAAGAAGTATATAAGTGAATACAAACCTCAGTTTATTCTCAAATACATGAAGTTGTTTGCCCCAGAAAACATTCTTGTCTATCTTTACTCTTCAGAAGACAGAAAAATTGAACATGGCTCATAGCAGTGGTTCTTGAGCATAAAGGAATGTGTGCAGCATAAACCATGGGATTTTTTTAACTTTTAATGAGTTCTAGTAAAAATAGTTCTACTATTTATTATAATATGGTTGAGAAAGGAAACAAGAATAAGATAAACAACTGGGCAGCAGGGATGCAACTAACTGCGTTACACTTCCACAGTGTCTCCTGATTTAAGTAATGACCTAAAACCTAAATACACTAGTGCTCCCTTCAAAATTGGCAGGACTGACAACTAAACGTTCTACAGTCAGGTTGAGCACAGGAACAGATGTTAAAACAAAATGCAAATTTTCTTTGTAGTCTATGTGATGGGAAAACCAAGTAGGAATGTCTCACATTAACTTAGTCTGCAGGTCTGAGTAATCCATTAATATAGTTTCTATAGCTTCAAACCCCCACCTAGTGAAGCATTTAATGCCTAACTCCATAAGTAGCTTTGTTCAAGCTCCACTTCTCCCCATGCTATTCCAATTTACCTCCCCACACAGTAACCTCTCTTTCATAAACTGGCAACATACCCAAGTCAATAGGACTACTCATGCCCTAAAAGGAAAGGATTTAGATTGATGCTGTAAAGCATACATTCAATAATCACCAAAGAGAATTTCTTCAGTACAGAAATCATTTTTAAGAAAGACACATGAACTTAAATTAACACTGCAAGGGATAGCTGCTACCAAATAATACTGAGCATTTACTGGAATGGAAATGTCATCTATTTACAAAACAAACAGAAGAGCAACCTAGCTCTGTGTTTTAACCAAAAAGTGAACACTATCAACATTTTGACTGAAATCTCTCCTCCCTTGAAACTAACCATAATATTGATAGGGGTAGATTCACAGTTTAGGTTTTCCAGTTCTCATTTTCTGTCTAGTAGAGATAATCTATAACAGGCTACTAACTATGAAAACAATCTCAACAGCAAAACCATACTCTGTTCAGAGAGATACAGAAGTCATTGAAAACATTCTCTTATAAATATCTGAGGAGTGGGTGTCAAGAGGAAAGGTACAGGCCCAGTAACAGGAGCAGAAATAACAGATATAAACCAGAACACAGGAAGTTCCATCTCAACATGAGGAGAAACTTCTCTCCTGTGAGTGTGACAGAGCATTGGAACAAACTGCACAGAGAGCTTGTGGAGTCTCCTTCTCTGGAGACTTTCAAACCCCACCTGGATGCATGCCTGTGTAACCTACCCTAGGTGATCCAGCTTGGGCAGGGAGGTTGGACTAGACTGACTTCTATAGGACCCTTCCAATCCTTAACATTCCATTATTTCCCTGGAACCTGATGTTCTTCCAATAAGGAAGGAGAAACCATTACAGGTAAGAATTTAACGATGTAGGTATTTTAACAGCCCAGTTCAGAGTGTTCTGTGGAGAAGTTTTAGACTGGAAATAATAAACTGACCATGGTATGTAGAAAATTCAGTTTTAGAAGTAGTTCAACATTAAGCTCCTCTGATGATGCATTCTGTCCCAAAGCAAGCCATTTAAATAAATGGATTTCAATTTCAGCTCTTCAAAATTTCTACTGCACTTAAATTATAAGATTAAACAAACATAATCTTCTTTAACAGTCTCGTGAAAAAAGTTTCTACATTAAACCATTCTAATCCTCTTGTTAATACAGTTTGCTTATATCTAAGTGTGCCATTTCCCTGATTACCACATATAACCAAGATTCCCAGAAGTTCTTAACTGAGGAACTTTTCCTAGAATTGTCAAGTCAACATCACAGAATCTGCTGCAGAGCTCACTGTAGGCATTTCAATATAACATCACTCCAGACTGCATGTGCCCTCAATTTATTCAAATCAGTTTAATCCCAAAGCTTTTATGTAGCAGAAGTAGAAAGTGCTTCCTTGCATGTGGCTAAATGATGATGTTATATTTGACTTTAAAGTGTTATGTAAACAGTTGTGTGTTACCATATATCTGGCTTGCGTTTGGGATCATTTTCTTTTCATGTCGATGTTTCTTTCAGTCTAGAGCAGCACTCGTGCACGGCCAAGCTCCCCTAAAACAGAGCCTGGCAGGAGCCAGGGGTACTACACTGCACTCACAGCCATCTGCCACCACAACGGGCCATGAATTCAAAAAACCCAAACAATAAAAACCAATTAAAGGTGATTGGCTGGGTTTTTAATAACATTAGAAAACAACTGTTCAAGATGACACCCAGGAAACGCGCTTGCCAGGGCCAGTTCTTCCTTCTCCTGTAACTTGCCTTTCAGAGGAAACACTGGAGGCTGCCAGAGATCAAGTTGACATTCACCAGTGTCTACTTGAATTATCTAAAGCTTTGAATTCATAAACCCCAGTTTGGGAAATGTGATACTTCATATTTCCTGTGATCAAAATTGCTAATTGATTCAAATATACTCATGACACCAGTCTTAAGATTTACTTGAGGACGTGGAATGGTTTGGAAAGCAAAATAAAGAACTAGGCAGAAAAACAAATTTGATAGGAACAGTGGGTAAAGATTAAGGGGAAAATTAGCAATTGGATTTGTGGTTTTGTTGCACCCTCATTAGCTATCCCATGGTGATTACAAGACATAGCTAATAGTCTATTTAAATTAACGACCTAAGTCAAAATTTTATTTTTTCATCCTTGCAATTGAGCACTTGAAATTTTTCAAGTTCTTACATCCCAGGTGTATCTTGTATGCATATATGAAAATATATCAGAAAGAAAAATAAATTTAAGCATAGTTGCAAGCATTTTATAAATGTATACAATTCTCAAACTACTAGGTTAATTCCCAAGTCTATTTTTATCTTTTGCTCTTGTGCTTATTGTTGTCTTATTTCATATTCTGTTACTACTTGTAACTTACATTAATCCTATCTCACTACAGTACAATAATAAAGCAAATAATTACCTAAGGGATGAAAAAAATCTATCCCTCAGTATCTTGCATAAGGATGAAAACTAAACGTTTGAGGGACTTCAGCAACTCATTTCTCTTAATAGAAAAAAGAAATCTATGAAGATTTCACAAACTGTAGCTTAAGTACGAAGCTCACTAAAGGCACTAAGCCAAGGGAAGACACACAGTCACCTTATCAGCCTAGGAGCAGCACCCCTCCTGAACAGAGGCTTAAATCAGCTGATTTAATGACATGGAGGGTGAACCCTGACCTCTCCCCTTATGGGCCGCAGTTCTAAAACAGGTGAAGAGCCAGCCTGCACCCACAGGTCCTTGCAGACACTCAGCATTCTAAGCACATTCCCAAGACCAATTCCTCAGAACACCATGTCTGGGGTTAAGCTGTCACTACAAGAAGCTTCTGCTCTGTAAGAGTACGAGGAGCAAGCTGTAGCCTAGAAGTCACCCACTTCTCACCACCATACAATACATAGACCCAGACTGCTTCCACAGACCCATGCCCAAGTAGTGTCAAGGCACAGGAACTAAGGGGTCCTAGGGAGGTGAACCACAGGATGCATGAACAGTGCTAACAGCAGCACTGGCTGAAAAACAGAATGGCTTAGGTTGGAAGGGACCCTAGAGATCATCTAATCCAACCTCCCTGCCATGACATCTCTCAACCAGAATATGTTGCTCAAGGCAACATCCAACCTGGCCCTGAACACCTCCAGGGAGGCAGCATCCACAACCACTCTGGGCAATTACCAGAGTCTCATCACCTTCATACTGAAGAAATTCTTCCTAAGATCTAGTCTAAACCTACTCTCCTTCAGTTTAAAACCATTTCCCCTTGTCCTGTCACTGCACACTCTTGTGGAAAGTGTCTCTCCAGCCTTCCTGTAGCTTCATATCTAGTTTAAAGCTCACTCAATGACCTCTGCCACCTCATGTCCCAGGACCCTTTTACCGCTTGCAATTATCTGAGCTGCATCTGATCCCAACAAGGCAGTTTCTGTGTAGATCTCCCCATGTCCAAAAAACCCAAAATTGAGCTGTTTGCACCACCCTTTTGAAAGGTGTTTCTTGTGTTTTTCTGAAGTCCTTGGTATTTTTCTTTGCAGTGGACGGGACTGAGCCAAACAACCTGCACACCTGATCCATGTAGCATCTGTCCCAGTGCCCCGAAGACCCTTTTTATTGCCTTTGGTTGTCTTTCCTTGACCAGAAGCAGATAATAATCCTAAGGCTTTACCAGGCCTGGAAGTTTCCTTACAACATCCCCAACCCAGGCCCCAGGGAGGCAGCAGACTTTCCTGTGGCACAGATCTGGTCTGCACACAGGGCCCTCAGCTCCCCTCAGAAGGGAATCACCTACTACTAGTACTCTCCCTTTTTCTTTATGGAACTAGACCAAAATTTGTGGGGGTGACTGATTCACCCTGGGTGATCCCCCAGATGGACCTTCCTCTCCACCCTGATTGACCAGGCCCTCAACTTCCAGAGCTGTAAGCCTGTTGTGTTATGGCAACCAGGAAGGTGAGGGAGATTGGGCCAGGGTGTGGGGGGCATTCATCTCCTCTCTGAGAAGGAGCCCATTTCCATTACCCCTCCTACCTGGTGACAAAAGGGTAAAGGGATCGTCTACTTCTCACGGAGCCTCCACTGAGCCGCCCAGACAGCTCAAACCTTCCCGCAGGGACGGCTCAAAAACACCCAAGTTAAGCTGCTGCTGCAGAGAGGGGTCTTCAGAAAGTTGTTTTTATAGTCCTGGTTGTATTTTACACAACAGTCACGCCAGTGTAGGATGTACAGAAGTGAAAGGGTCTTTTTCAGCTCTCTATTGTCTCTTAAATCCCCATTTCTTCTTCCACAGATACAATCTGAGAGACAGGCAACACCTCTTCTCCTTGGGGTGCAGCATTGAATGGCAACTGCTTCCCAAAGTGAACTTGTGAAATAACCTAAACGTTTGCATTATGTACTTAGAGGGTTTAAAAACTAAAGCTCTAAATTGTATTTTTTTTTTTTGTTAAAAACTCCCATCAAAAAGTTAAGACTTGGCCAATTTTAACAATACTCAATACAAAGAGAATATCCTCTGTGTCCCAGAGCACCATCCAAACTCACCATCACTAGTATACAGCTGCTGTACCATTTGGGTATCTTGAGTAAGAACACTTAAGATCTATTTAGCATTGCTTAACATTGACAGTCTTCAGAGGGGGATACAAATACTTATGTGAACAACTGCATGTGGCTGGGAGGTTTATTTTCTTCTATTTCACAGCAAGGATTAACTGGTCGGTGATAGAAAGCAGGTCTCTATCAAGGCAGCTCTCACAACCTGCACGTTTGAAGACAACACCACAGATAGATACTAAATATGAAATCTGGTTGAGTTGCATGTCACCAGTAGCATTTGAAACTTCTATAATAACATATCAGAGAGACAGTTTCTTCTCCTCTTTTTCTTTCACTTCCCAAGAAAGACTTACATGAATCTTGGCTGTCTCCCTAGGCAGCCGCATTAATGCTAAAAACACTGACCAGCAGAAATTACTGTAATCACACTACTACAGTCTTCTGCAGAGGATGACAATCATGCAGATCAGTTTCCTGTCAAATTGCTATCTAATGCTAGTAATGTCCATCCAGTCCAAATACCCTTCTTTTGTATTTTTGTTTCAAAGTCACTGCAGAACTGATAGCTGCAAGAAGAGAAAGAAAAATGAAAGGTCCTTGAGTAAATGCAATCCTGCACTGTCTAAAAATAGCAGATACTATTTGTATCAGCTGTTTTCTTTATTTTTTCCCCATCTACCAGTGTCCATTTCAGGCATCCTGTGAGCGTGACTTAGGATTTTGCAGTCTCAAATACAAAAGGCTGCAATTTAAGAGGCCTACAAGAAAATACACCTCATCAGACCACTTTTCAAGTGGCAAGAGTAAAGAGCAAAATGAAAGTGACAGAAGTTTTTAAGCCTGATTTTAGAAAAAAAATACAATATTAGCATCAGATTCAAAAGCACAAGCGAGATTGTTTACTGCCAAAACAGACATTTACTGCATGTCTCTTTGAAGGGGATAGAGATATAGGAGCAGCAGAAAATGCTCCTGGAAACCTTTTCTAGCTTCAAGTAATGAGAGAACCCAGCCACAAGAAGAGAACCATTTTTTTTACAGTATATACACATTACTTAGTGCAAGATCTAGTAGCCACTGCAGCATCCTTGGGCTTCCGTCTTTAAACAAAACAAAGCAGCACATTAACTTGTGCTCATCAAGACTATAAGTAGTCTTTGATGTTTTTAAGATAGCTTCTGAGCAGAATATGGGAGCACTGATTTGCATGCACTTAATCATATGATTTATGAAAAAAAATGGAAATCTAACTATGAAATAGGACTACTTAGTTGTTGTACTAAATGCAACATTTACCAACAGAAGAGGCATGTAACCACTCCATCAACAATTACTCTCAAAGGAATATGTATTTCAACCTGAAAGAGGCACTGTATTTCTTAAATCCAAGTTATTGCTAGCTAGCTTTAACATTAAAATCAGGTATCCATATGATATTTTTCTAAAAGAAATAGGTGCAGGCTCAAAAACAAAACAAAAATTCAGCAGTGCAGGAGTTAACTTGAATTGGAAAAAGTCATGTTTTCTGTAGCATAAGATCCCCAAATGCAACCTGGAAGGGTGAAATCTTATGTTTGAGAGGTGACACAAAGCTGCTCATCAGCAGCTAAGGACTAGATTTTTCATTTATTTGGACAGATGCAGATAGTGACTTGATACTGCTCCAGGGAAGCACAAGCTGAGTCAGAAACAGGAGCTCTTGATGGTTCCACTAGTTCCTAAACCAGTAAAATACCTACCTTCACCCCCACACACCTACATACAGCTGCCTGTGTAACTGTAAGACTTTCCACTCTGCTTCCTACCCCTTGGTCCACCACAGTACCTCTGAGGTTCTTATCCTTAAGCCCCAGCCAGGCACCAGCTGACTTCCCACCACAACAGACACCAACAGCTCACACAAAGTGAGGTGCTGCTGTGAAGTTGCAGGTGGGACCTGCCCTGTCCATGGCAGTTGTGCAGACTCATGACAGCCTGGAAAGCAGTTTAGTTCAGAAGTGCAGATTAAAAAAGGGAAGAGAAATATTACAAATCTTCTCAATAATTTGAGATTAGTAAAAGAGGCATTAAGATATTGAGAGACTTGTTTATTCTCCTTAAGCTACTAAAAAAAATAATTAGAACCTTCTCAGTGAAGGGCAGGCAGGTTTTGTGCTGCTCTTGCCCAGCAGATTAAGCAGAAAGCTACAATGTGTGCTATTAGATCAGACTCCTTCAGTGTTTTCCCCTTCTCCTCCAGGACACCACTCACTACATATAAAAATATCTGTTTTCAAACACCTCTGCATGAGTGCCTGACTTGCACTGGAGCAGTTTAAAGCATAGCTTTTATTGCATGACTCTGCAGAAGTCTGTCCTAGAACAAGCACATTTTGTGTACCTGTAGGTACCCTGCCAGCACACATCCTGCTGGAGCAACAATTTGCAGCTCTGCAGCAGCTCAAGTCTGTTGAGATGGAAGTGTTGCTTTATCAATGCATGAACAACAATAAACTCCCAATGACAAGCCTTTTTTCAGTTTGATGGAAGGTTTGGGAAGCAGGTTTGCCCACAGAGAACAGGCATAAGCATGCCACATTTGCCCACTGTGCACCCACAATTCCCATATGATCATTATCACAATTCAGACAACTGAGCAAGCTGACAGAGCATGTATGAAGGGTGATCAAGTATAAAGGCACAGAAAGAGGAAGAAAATATAGAGAATTACAATGGGAAACTTGATGGAGTGCAGCAAGGATAGAGAATTCAGAAACAAAAATAAGAATGGACTGTTTTCTCTGACTGTAAGTCCCTGAGAGAAAACTGCCAGTACTTGCACATAGGAGCCCACCAGCCTGACTGCCACACCTTGTCCTCATTACCATGATTCAGATAAGATTCACGTCCTGGAAGAACCTCCAGGACTCCAGTGCCAGTGCTACCTCCTCTCCAGCAGTCCCCACCTGGGCAGAGAGCTGCAGATACAAGCACTCAAGATAGCCACAGAGCTTCAAGAAAGAGGCTGCACACAGTGTCCAGGAAAGAGATTTTAAGAGATGGAAAGATGAAAATATTGATTAAAGGTCACAACTACACTGGGGTTTAGCCTTTCAGCTGTACATTGCTTTCCTACTAAAAGCAGCAGGTGAGAAAGCTCAGGCAGAAGAGGGAGGGAGGAGGGAAGCCATATAAATAAAAAGATAGTTCTATGAAGGGAGAGAAGCAGATTCCATCAGCACCGGGTTAGGCAGAGTGGTTTCATTATCAAAAAAACCCCAAGATATATATTCTCCCACTACACTTAGACACTGCAATAAGAAAGAGGCACTATAAAACCACTGCAGTAAATTAAGGAGTTAGAAGAAATAAACAGGGCACAGGTTAATGCTATTTATATATACTTTTGGGAAGACGAGCAATTACAATTTGCATCTCAGCACATGCCCAGGATTTGCTATAATCTTAAGCAATAATAAATTCAAACACAACAGATCACTGATGCTCCTACCTTCTACTTTCCATACACAGCAAAGGGCAGCAGCAGCAACTACAGCTGAGTTCTCCTGTGGCTGCTCATGCTGCACTGCAGTTCTTTCAGCCACACCAGCGTGAGACCGGCCTCAGGTAGTACAGCAAGTGCCCAAGACAGGGATGAAAGCACATTGCCTCCCAGGCAAGGGCAACTCTGCACTCTGCCTCAACTCTCCTACCTCCTCAAGGAGGGAGGCAAGCAAATAGCCCTATCCACAACTACTGAAGTCTATGCCTATCAAAACTTAGTTATCAGCTTCCAAGAATCAACTTGGACAGGGGAGGGAAAAAAAAAAAAAAAAAACCAAAACAGAAAAAAAAGCTGTTACTGAGACACAGCCCAAGGATTAGACAGCCCTAGTTAGCCTCCTCTTCTTTTATCAGCTCCAGGTGGCATTGCCCACCACCATCACCCTCTCCTAACAAGGTCTTGCTCAAGGCACTGCAGCCATTTATAAGGCCAATTGCCCAAGATGGGAGCTGTCCAGGTTCAACTAATGAAAGCACTGATATTTAAATCACCTGACTCACATCAGAAAATGAACTTTTAATCCACTTTCCAGCATGGCAGAGACCTGAAACTATGAGGAAGGTGTTGTGAAACCTCAGGGCACAGGGTAAGACAGGAGTTGTGATGGGGACTTGCCTGTGCCTTTTTTGTAAAAAAAAAGAGAGCATCTGTAACGTGAACAATTTTGTTTTGCAAAACCAAGGTTTTACTAGAACATAAATTATATATTTTTTAGCATCAAAAGCCTAGTTGTGCTGGGCAGTGCAAAATACACATATAAAATACTAGAAATAACTTTCCTCTTTGCTTGCTATGAGCTTGCTCAGCCCAGAGCCCTTTTGAAAAGCCCTACAGGCTTGTCAGCTGGAGCAACACCCCAGTCACCTTTGGATTCCAGAGAAGAGTCTTTTCACCACTTCATTCAGCACTCTGCAGCAACCTGCTGTTTTAGATATTTCCACTTGCTGCCTAGCCCACACATTTCTCAAAATCCTACCTTGCAAGATCTGTAATAATTATTCAGAGTGGACTCATCAGTGTGTATGTTAACAGACTTTCCATACAAATATGTCCAGGTTAGTTTGTTTTCTAACAAGCTCACATGCATACCAAAGATTTCTTTCCAAATACTTTTATTGAGATTTTTATTCTGAAGTAAATCAGGAGAAATTTAGACATCTTATTCATCTTCACCAAGGCAGCCCACCTGCCTATTTCTGTGATAACTGTGAACTTAGCAAAAAGCTTCACCAAAACTAGTCCCCAGGATGTCTAGCCAGACTCCTCCTTAACCAGTTGCAGCCTGTAACCTTGAGTTTGTGCATCTGCCACACAGGACCTCTTAGACAAGATGTAAACATTTCCCTTCCAACAGCTCTGCTTCTGCACTGAAGTACCCATGTATTTAAAGTAACACATTGCTGTGAGACACAGAGCTGCACCTAAGCAACTTAAAACACAAATGTTTGCTAGAGGATATAACTGAAATTCCACCCCCGGGCAACTTACTATGAAGGTTTTTGTCTGTAAAAGTGATGTGTGGTTCCTATACACAAGAGGAAGATGAAAAAAAAAAAAAAAAAAGGAAGTCAAATTCCCCATGAAGATCCTTGATGAGCTAGATAAACACTGTTGGCTACCACCATAAAGTTTATCTGTTGTGTTTTATTGGAGACAGCGTGGTTACAAGACAACAGAGACACAATCAGATGCGTGCACAGTACATATATGCAGATTGCCTCACTGCCTCTGTTAGATTTTGCAATTTCCATTGTGATAGATGGTAATAAACCAACACTTTAGTGCAGATAAGTGAATATATTTTTTGTTAGTTCAACAAAGCACAGTATTGGTGTCCAGAGAGCAAGAACATACTGGCTGGAAATATGCCCGTCGATTTGTAATATTGTCAAGTAAAGCTGCACTTTTTAAATATACCTAGTGTTCTCAGTAACAGCTAAATGGAAAGTAGATTGGGCTATACCATTGTTTACTCATATTTCTGTTGCATGGAGATCTTGGATTCTTTAGAGTGTATCTTTGTAATTTTGACATTTTCTGATGAGAAAATGAGAGGAGAAATGGGATAAGTTCAGCCACCTGAAGATACCTATTAAGGCTTGCAGAGGTAAATCAGACACAAGAAAAGCTTTTCTATGTGAAGAGTGCCAAAGCAAACTAAAAGAGATATTGACAAGAATAATCAACACAGTCGAAATGAAGAGTATCTGCACCATAATAGAGGCTGTATGAAATCACACTCTGTATCCAGAGAACACAATTCATATTTCTGCAGGTAGTTATCATGTATTCAGATCTTATTAAAATACAGCATTTCAGACTACATTCTCATTCAGACTCAAAAGGAGGCGGGGACACTAGAGAAAGATAGATAGATAGATTTGCAAAAACATTATTAATATATTACTGAAGATAGTAACCCCACATTGAGGAAACATTTTGCTGTGGTGTTCTTTCAGAAGTACCTCTACAGTCCTGGAAGAAGTCACTAGTTATTAGGCAGGCAATATGATCCAAATCTGGACCCATCCCTGCTCCTAGTGGATATGCCCAGTGCTCAGAGCTGAGGCTGCCCCTGGGTGGTAGGATGGCTGTGGTTATGGGGGTGCCCTCGCTGTTCCCTGACACTGAGCAGCACATTCAGAAATACCCAGCTGATTTTGTTTTGTGACAGTGGTGATAAGGGCTACATTTCTGTTCCCAAAATACAAAAGCAAAAGAAACAAGCTTAGTGACAGTGATGACTTGAAAGCATGCTGCAATTTCATCTGCCACATTGATGCGAAAAAATGTGAACTAAGAAACAGAAAGAGTAGGGCAACACAGCAGTGTGTTACAGGGCAGTCTAGAGAACAAAATGAGACCTGAATAGCCTGAAAACATACAGCCTCACAGCTTCTCGAGCAGAAATTCTGAAAAGATGTACTCTGAATTGAATTGTTTTGTTGTTTGTCTGTTTTTAATGTTTTGCTCTCTCGATAACTTAAAGATCCAAACCAGCTTTTATTTTTTTTTCTTATCGATGAAAATCTAGAACCTCATTTCAGGGATTTTTTTGTTGTTGTTGTTTGTTTGGGGTTTTTTTTGCTTTTTTGTTTGTTTGGGTTTTTTTGTGGTCCACATTGTATCTGCAATAGTAAATTACTTACTCCAAAACTGGCTCTTTCCAAATACACCCCAAACAAAAGTCCCTATATACTTTCTGTCTGCACTGATGGAAACCATGCCAACCATGCTATGCTTGTTATGTGCCCCTAAAAGCCTTTAGCCAGTTTGACAAGGAATGGCTGCAGCTGACTTTGAAGGACTGGTAGTAATGAGGGGTGGAGGAATCAACTTTGCTTTGCTTAGTAAGAAGGAAAATAGAAGTACTCAGCTGAGTTTAGACTACTTCTGCTGCTGTGGATTTACTGCATATTGTAATACAATTATCTACAAACACGAATTCAGCACGCCGATAAAAAATGGCAGCAGAGGGCTGAATAAGCTACCTTTAGTGCTGAAGGACAATGGATTAAACGTTATAAGGATTTCATTCTGTGATAGGATAGATAAACAAATTACGGGTAAAATAAATCTACATACATCCATGCTGAGAGAATCTGACTGACTGTCTGGATGTTGTGTGCGTAAGAATCTCTAACCAAATACCGAATTCTAATTGACTTTCACAAGTCAATTCACACTGGATTTCACAAAGGCAGTTGTCAATGCTCTATGGTTGAACAGCTTATTGAATCAGAAGGGAGTCACTCACTATTCTGAGCAGACTGCATTCTACAAGTACTGGTGAAACAGCTGAAAATACGACATAGAAGGGAAAGGATTTACAAAAATTCCATTGTAAATAGGAGCATATTGTTCTGATTTTACTGTCATTGTTCTGAGAAATTAAGATGACTTTTATAAATAATGAACAAATTAATTTTTGTTTATTGAACATAAGAAATTATTTTTTCTTTACAAATAGCCTCACATATTAAGCACTGTTTATATTTTTCAGAAAGGTATGGGAAAGCTGTGGAGAGTTCTGTTTAAATCACCTTAAGTGATGTGTAAATCACCTCTACATTGTTTAAATCACCTCCAGCTCATAAGATAGGAAACTCTGTGAGAAGCAGCTAACTATGAATTTTCATACTTGGAATATTCTGATGCTTTGAATAATACATTAGCATTTGAATGCTTATTTTCTACTTAGGATCCAGCTCACCTACTAATGTTTGGTGATACTGGGGCTTGGCACCCAGCTCAGCAGCTTGTTTTACACAGTAGCTGGTTCCAAACACCTTAAAGAACATCAACTATGATGGTCACTTCTTAATCTTCCTGTCTCCAAAGTTAAATTTTTAAAATAAATAGCATAGGCTTGAGATAAGATGAAGACTATGTGTTTAAAGAAGCTATCAAGATGGCCTAGCAAAATGTAAATGGCCTGTGATAGCGTGGAAGCCAAACTAGGTGCTACAATGGTACCTTTTCACTATGGAAGCACGAGTCTGCTGTTACTCAGAAATACTCGTTGTCAGGGAAGAAGGAGATTCCAGAAAGCAAAGAAGAGTTTATAGCATTGTGAACTGGCACCACGCATTTTGCAAGTCAGTTCAGCCTTCATTATCTCAGTTGCACTTGGGATGCTTCCATTTGTGTTTTCTTTTCACACACTCATCTACAAAATGTGGAAATCTTGTATAGTTTACATCAACTAATCCCCCAGGCTTGGGAATACTGCAGAAAACAATACACATCACAGACCTCTTTGTCCTTTCATGATATACATCTCTAATATGCATTATTATGGCACACAATAAACCTCACGCATACAGAGCACGTGTCATCAGTCACTGAAAAGTGGGCCTGTGGGTATTTAAAGCTGAGAGGGTGGGTGTTTTATTTATGACATGAATATGACAACTCTTTTCATGTAGTAGCTGAATGTAGTAAATGCTGTTCCACCACTAACAATTGTATACATTTATTTAATGTAGTCAAAGGAAGAAAAATTTTTTTTCAATGTTTTTTGTTTTTAAAAATAATCCTGCATATTCTACTGAGTAATATGATGGATACTGGAAGTCACGATGATTTTTTCAGTTGTTTTCTAATGTCTAATAGCATGGTTAACACAGCTGAATTTTTTTTCCATGTAAGAAATTTCACTCTATGTTTCGTTTTCCACTTTCATTCAATTTGTTTTCATCAGGTACCAGCTTGCTGTCCAGCAAGCCAATCTCATTCCATATTGATTTGTGGTGAGGCAAAAGGACAGAAGAAAGCAAAAAGAAAAGGGAAAAGGTAGCCAAAAAAAGAGAGGCCCTTGACCTCTATTCCTTCCCTTCTGAGGCAGCCTGGCTTGGCTGAAAGAGAAGTGTTATGATATGTATGCAAGGAATTCCTCTGCTGTAAGTGGTATAAATTTATTCCTAGCCCCCTTCATTATGATATTTGTTTACTAGATTAGGCTAGTTAACGCTGTGTGACGGTAGTTATGATTCAGCAGAAGATATTTTCCAGCAGACACTTGAAAACCCACATCATCAATAGCTGGGGGAGAGCAGACATGGAGCATGTTTGTTTGTCCCTGCTCGTTACTGATATCCTCCAAGCTCAAACATTCAGACCGTGCTCGTGTTCAGAATGGTCTGAGCCTGTGCTGTTTCTGTACACTGTTAGTACAATGCTCTCACTCTGCTAAGAATGAGTGATTTTCAGCTCTGCTGATATTGAAGCACTCTTCAAAATAAAGGTTCTGATCGTGTGAGCTACTGAAACGCTCAGATTGTCACAGCTCTTGAAGACAGCTGCATTATAACATGTCAGAGACACATTTAACATGCTTGAGGGCTTGCAACAAGCACCATTTGGAAAGGATCTAAGTATGCAATGTGATAAAAGTTCACTATGGTATAAGGACTAAAATTACCAGATATGCTCCTTATAATTGCAAGTAACTTATGTGCAGAGTGTCTAATATGGAAAAAAATTGAAGCAATACTCCTGTGGATGGTTCAGTTCAGCAAAGGATCATTTAGAAGAAAGACACATTATGAGGAGTCAGCTCTTTTCTTCTGATGCATGTGCTTATGTCTTAGCTTGAAATGCCGTCCATCAAAACAGATTTCCAGACAGAATTCCCTAAGGTGCCGATCTATAAATCAGATACAGATTTGCACAAGATCACTCTGACTCAGCTTTGAATCTGACTTAAAAATATTTGTTGTCATATGGAAGCAAATTACAGTGCAGCAGTAAACCGACAGAAGCTGCTGAGAAACACTAGTGCCATTCTTGCCCGTGGGATGCTGCTGAACATCACAAAAAAAAGACAGAAAGTAGGGACTATAAGAAAATAGGAAACCTATAGTCTTTATTTATTGAAAAGGATGAAAATATCCTCCTGGGAGGCTTAATATACACTGCCTTGAGTGTCAAAAGTCAAGGTAGTTTAGGCCATCTTTTTTCACACAGAAGCATGGCTGCTATTACAAACCCTGTCACATTAAAAGCATGAAAGGTACCAGGACATTCTGCTTTAACATGTTGTAATCTAAAATTTCAGTTCCCATTGCTTATAGATTTTATTGCACCGTTAACCGAGCCTTCAGATATGAAGTAAACACGTGCAACAAACTTTTGTTATTGGATAAGAGGCTGTCAAAGGAAAATGGAAAGTTTGATGGGTGCTGTGCCATTTCTTCTCCCAATGCATACAAGGTAGAAAATGTATGGCATTGAAGTAGAAATCTTCACTTTAAAGAAAATGAAAAACATTTAACAGTTAGTATTCCCTTCCATTCTGAATAATCACCCAGAAATTTCAGCTTTTTTTTTGTATGTTTGTTTGTTTGTTTTTTAAATATATGTACTTTCCATTTATTTTTACTCTCCATATACAGACAGACAAGATGGGAGCAGGGACATCAGCCTAGAATTGGAAATGTTTTGCATTATATACATAATCTCATATTCATTATATGCAAACACTTTAGCAACACATCAACTCTGAAAGATCTGCAAGCATTTAAAAGATGACACCTTTAATTCCAGAACCATAAATTCCAAAATATGTTCCCAAATGCATCTCGCATCCATAAGATATCAAGAAAATAGTTGTACTGTAATATCACATGGTACTCATAGACCAGAATAATGTTTATTTGAGGAAGAGAGGTTGTTGTTGTTTTTCCCCCAGGGACTGAATAAAACCTCTGAGGATGGTTGAGAACAACAGTAGCAACAAATAATGTGAAGTTATTCAAACTCTAGAGAATACTCTTTCCTTTCTATATCCTCTCCCCTTTGGTATAGGTTTGGTACAGCAGCTAGCAGAAGACATTACTGGTTTATTGCCTTTGCCAGGCAAACATTAGTTTCACAGTCCTGGAACACAAACATCCTAAACCTAACAATCTTCCTATGTCAAGAAACAGGTATCTTAAAATATATGAACCTGCCAGGAAGAAGAAAAGAGCCATCCTTCTGCAGTTTTCTACCCTCATTATCTTTATTTTGAGGGAGTGTAGCCTGAATACCTCTGTCACTGAATGGTACATCTGCACAGACCTGTAGCAAATATGTGATGTTCTGACTCATGAAACTGGAATACAAAGGGTGCCTTTCAGATAAACTAGCTTAATTTTTCTGCACAAAGAAAAATGTTTTAGATCCACATTACACCTTTGGTAATTCTCAAAGCTCCATCTGTTTTTACGTGAACAATTGCAATTCATAAAGTAATATACCTACAGTGATTTACAGAGAATGGATCAGACCTTTATCCCCAAGTATGATGACAGACAGTTACATACTTTTCTAAATCAATGCTTCCTGGAGATTCAGAATCAATGCATATGTCCTTTTCTTACTTTAGTGTTGCAACTATTCCTAAATTGGATTAGATTAGATAATATTAGATTGATAGATAACACAAAGCATGTCTTTTATCTCAATTTGACTAAACGACATTTACAATGCTCCTAAAGCAATGCTTTTTCATTTGAATTTTCATGTACAAAGCTTGGAGTTCAACTGAATTTCTATTTCCTCTTTGTCCTGGTGCTATCTTTGATGAAACTTATTTGGACATAGAAAATGGGAGAAGGTGACATGGAATTCATTAAGATCAAAAGTAGGCAAGAACTGGGGAATAACAAGTGGAGGATGTCCATTAGACCCTTCTCGCCTTGATACATAAAAAGGAAAAAAGCTCTGATACACAGAAAGTAAAGGAAGGCTTTTTACTGACAACTGTACTCACTCCTAATGAATCAGGATGGTATCAATATTTCATCAGGTGCTTGGGCCTTTATGGTATAAATTTGATACTCCCGGTGTGATGATAAGCTTGGTTGTAAAAACAATCTTCTCTGTTTCATACTTGGCAATATAAATCCAAATGATGCTGTATTTTGACTGACTGTCCTGCTATTTATATACTTCAGAAAATGATCTGCCTCAGTTCTTTCATTAGTAAAAGGTGCCTCAGATCATGGAGATTTTTCTGTTATATACAGTAGAAGAAATAATCCAACCAAATATAGATGGCTTGGATTTATTCTGCAATGGTGCTAGTAGTTGGCATTCACGTTATCTCTCTTACTATTATTCTTAAAGGTGCTAATTCAGAAAGGCAGAGTATCTGCAGATGATGTTCAGAATAAAAACCACTGATCTAAAAGTATTGTGAAATTAATTATTTAAACTTGCATCTCAGTTCTGGTAAATAAGGAACAAGATTGTCATCTACAGCCCTGAGAGAATGGTAATGTAGAAATACTTTATATCAGGTGTTACACAGATATTTTTGCAGTTCTAAATCTGAAAATGATTGGATTTCAGGGAAAGGAAATGATGTGATAAGGTGAGTTAAGAAGCGGTTCCATTTATGATGTAGTTAAGCTGGGATGTCAGGATTTATGAATGCTTTTGGAAAGGTCTGAAAAGTTTTCAGAAATGAAAGAATATTGGTGTGCTTTTAAAGTTCAGGCCACTGTCGATTCTTCAGGTCTCTCTTTTAATGTAATATTTCAGCCTTTCAATCTTATGACAACTGCCACCAAAATAAAAATCGATTGTTTACAACCAAGCATTTGTTGGCATGGTTGTGATTAGAGGGGAAAAATGTTGCCAATATGATTTGCAGGAAGGGCAAAATCGTGGGAGGCAAAAAAAGCCTGCAAGTTGTTTCCCTATGGCTCTTTCCAATGGAGGTCTAACAAGCCTAAAATCAAAACTTTAGGGGAATTATGCCATGGTCAGAAATATGTTGGTGTGATGTACCTATTACTAACCTGTTCACAAACAGATTTAGTTCCTATCTCTACATTTCTCTGTGAACTTCTTTAAATTGTAAAGCTGGTCCTGCAACGATTTGGACAAATTGACACAGGAAGCTTGAAGTTAGATGCAGAATTGTGGCTAAGAGGCCAAGGGAGCAGAAGCAATACTTTATTAGATGTGACTCCATCATGAATTAGCAAAGCCTGTGTCCTCTAACAAATGTTTGGTATATCCTCCTGCAGGTAGGATTTCTTCCACCAAGATGTAATGAAATGGTAAAATACTGTTGTTTCTCTACATTATCTCCATACTATCCTACAAAAAGAATGTACTAGTAACTAGCTAAACAGTATCTAGATCCATTCAGGCTACTCTAGTACATAAATTATTTTTAACCCTAGACTAAAGTATGACTGTAAATTTAGCACTGTATTTTAAAAGATCTTTACGGTATTTGCAACAAATGCGGGATATTTGAATAGAAGATCTAATCTAAACCAGATTTCATCTCAAACAGATGATAATTGTGATCTTATAGTCAAAGTGAAAATACTACAAGAACAGCTGTTCTAAGCATGTAACAGAGTCTTGATTCTGGTGTGATCTGGAGAAGGGTGAAGGTATGAAACTAAAAGACAGTTGGAGAAGTTTGGGAAAGAAAGCAGGGCAAAAAATCATCGATCACTGCAGAACCTTTTAAATGATAACTAGCAAGAATTCAAATAACATCCTCTCCCAAATTATTTGTTCATTCCTAGCCACAGAGGCTAACTGATACCAACAACCATTAGAATGGTTCTCAACATGTAGTTTTCAATAGTAATTTAGTACTGGCATATTTATAATACCAGCTGACAAGCAGATTCATGTGAGACAGAGCAGGAAAGGGAATCTTTCCCCTGGTGAAGAGTTCAACACTTTTATATGTAAGAGTTTAAAGCTGGAAGGTAAAGGGTAGCTAAGATTATTGAAGGAACCTGCTGTCTTTTTCCCAACAGGGTAGCATTCAAACATGGCAGCAGAGAGCATCAGCTTTTAGTTTGAATCTTCTGGGGGGTGGCATTTGCTCACAACTTGAAAGACTAGAGAATCCTAACAAAATAAACCTAACTTTATATGCAATATGGCAACTAAAAATTGAAAGATGTAACTTTAAAAACAAAATGTTCTGATGCACACATCTAATACAGTTAAAATACTTTGAGCAGTTTAACAGATGGATTTTGACATTTTGCTTCTATTTGACCTATTTCTTATCATTAATGTTAAAATACTTTTTTTAAAAAAAGTACACAGACACATTCATTTCTGTATTGAGTCCTTACAGCTGGGAGCCTCTCTGAGCTGCATTAAATAACTGTAAATTAAGATATTATCCACAAACTAGGAGTGCTCAAAAATATGATCTTAAATGTCCTTTTTACAAGTACTAGTTTGAGAAATAAAACAAGTATTCTGCTTTCAAAGCAAGCAAGGACTAGAGATATTAAGGGGTAAAAAAAAAAAAACAAACACATTATTTCATCCAGCCTTCACCATTATGTTTGTAGCTTACTACAACAGTAATTGTCTACTCTGGTATAATCGGTATCATTCTGAAAAGGTGACATAACAGGTGAAATCCAAGAAGCTTTGCTGATTCAGGATGTATAAGGTTTGAGGAAAAGTCTGGGAAAAATCAGTTAGAGACCAGCTCTCCAGAGATACACAGGGGATAAAACTATAAATAAGAAATGGCCTGGATTGAACTATAACAGTCACCTGATATGAAGATAGAAGCCTCATAAAATCTTGGCGTTTTTGTTTAAGTCAGAGGTATTGACTAGGGGTCATTAAATGCTATGGTGTCCCAAAGAGACAGCTGGTCATGCATAAAAGCATTTCTGTAATTGTATAAGCCAATTTAAAATTAAAAACTAAAATAAAATAAATCAAGTTGTGCTTCTATGGTTTAGAATTAAATGAGATTTTCCAGGGTGAAATTAAGAGCAGAACATTATAGAATGATTAAAGACACCTAAATTCTCTTTGCTTACCTCCTGTGGAAATTCTAGAGGTTCATAAGAAATGCAATTTTAGACAATGCCAGCAGAGCTGGGTGAAGTCTCCATCTTTGTCTTCAATGGAGAGTGACTATATCACTAACACGTTTTTGCAGAAAAATTTTAATCATTATTTGGGGTGGTGGGTGTTGTTGAAAAGACTTTGTGCATTCTGTTCTTCATAGTTGTTTTAGTCATTAGTTTTAATTTCTCAAAACAAAACACTTCTTGGCTTTCAATAAAAAAATTAACAATTTGGAATTGTTTTTCTCCCGATTGCTTTTTTTTTGTGTGTTTGGTGCTTTTTTTTGTTGTTCTTGTTGTTTTGGGTTTTTTTGGTGTTTTTTTTTTGATGTGGTGGTTGGTTTTTTTTGTTTTTTTGTTTGTTTTTGGTTTGGATTTTGTTTGTTTGTTTGTTTTTGTTTGGTTGGGTTTTTGTTGTTGTTGTTGTTGGTTGGTTGTTTTTGTAGTTTGGTTTGGTTTGGTTCTCCTTAAGTAATAGTTGAATAACTCATTTCTTGCGAGAATAATTCAAATCCTGTGGAATAAGACAGTAAACTCAGAGCTCCTTCTACTCGCTCCTCTCACACAGTTCTGTTGATGCAGCAGTCCTGCTATTTCTGCATGCTCAGTAGTCCTTAGGCTCTTCTTTCTCCCTCTTGGTACACTACAAAGCTGTAGAAGCCCCAGGTCATGGCCGATGCACATACTGATACACCGAGTTTCTTTCCTCAACAAAACAGACATGCTTTACACAGAACTTATTTTTTTTTTCTCTTTACCTAGTGTTTTTTAAAGAGAAACCAGTTAAATTACAGAGTTTACTTCGGTCATCAGTTCTTTTCTGTGACTACATTCATTCTTTGCAATACTTGCAAACCATGCCAAGGTTTTCAAAGCAACTGTAGCATGCTGATTCCAGATCTAGGATACCTTTTCATAAAGAAAAGAAGCAGTAGCAGTAAACAGCATTACACCACTAACTACCTCTGAAGGAAACATCTTTAAAGGATTCTAAAAGTAAACTTGATGTAGGGCATTTGTGAAAGTGCTAAACAAATTAGAAGAACTTAATAGAAAATTTTAAGCACTTTAAATGGAAGAAAATACATTTTTCCCCTTGTACTGTAAACTTGAAAAGCCTTTTAAATAAATAATGCTATGACATTTGATATAATTAGGTTCAAAACCTATCATGAAATGCCATCCATTGAAGGGTTTCTATTTAACAAACTATCAGGGCTTTGGATGAGAGAAAAAAAAAGAATCCTGATGAACAATTAAACAAATGTCATCTCTTTACTCGATTCACTTTATTTAGAGAAGAAAACATTAATAGAAATTCAGATACATTAGAACATTATGATAACTCTAGTACATTAATAATGCAAATAGCATAAGAAGGTTAATTACTTTTCAAATGAGCAGTTATTGTATAAGGTTATTCCTTTGCAAAATACACCAGCTCATTCAAAGACAAAAGCAATTCTTTTTTATTCTTCTGTCTGCAGCTGCTATTGAAATATACACAAGCATTTTGACCTGTTCTGCTGAAAATAATTAAAAGTCGACTACCATAGACTGAAGTCCAGCATTCACAATCAGGAATATATTAACACTGAAAAAACTCTAGCCTTGGTACAGCATCAGAGACCATTATTGCTTTACCAAAGGGTCGTGTGACTGTTAAAAACATCCCTTTCCACAAAAGGCCCAAGTGTAAGCACTATTTTTGACTTTCAGATGATCATCCTGCTCTGTTAGACAATTAAACCACAACAACAGCTCACTTGGTTTGGCATTAATGTATTGTCCCAATTGTTGAAACACCATATGAGATCCAGCATATGAAGACAACTGCCTTGGTCACATTCAGGTAATTATCTGAGCTGAGTTTTCTGGTTTAAATGGAAGCAGATTTATTTGAGAACTGTGATTTCAACATCTTTAGTATTTTGTGAATTAAAGAAAAAAGTTTCAAGGTGCACTCACTGCGAGGCAAAAATTGAATTCTGTTGCAGTGTGATCAGCATTGCAGCAACTGTCACACAGGTAAGAGTCACAGGCATGATGATGATGGGATAAAATCTCAAATGACAGCTTTTATTTATAATCCTGTATACAACTAAACATTTATTAATATCTAGTGTGAAAGTTGTCTACAGGCCTCAACTCCATGCGTAGGTATATGTTTTCCATCAGGACAGTGGCAACAAAACCATCTAGACTTCTTCACTTAGGTAAGAACCACCTCGGATAAAGTGTTAGAAGACATGGTCCATGGAAGTGGAAAATCTATTTCCATATTTCCAGAAGTTCATAATTTACAGGGTGGCTCTGAGCTAGAAGGTCAGCCTCTCATTCCTCAAATACTTTATTTATTATTATCCATAGTTCTCTGACTGCACTAGACCTTTGATTAGGGAATGTCAGTAGAGTTTCTCATTGCTTTTTTATTTTAAATTGTGCTTTATTCATCATCAGCCCCTATGTCCAATAAACACACAGATCACCTTGAAGCAGCTCTTCTGATGGACAGTGGATATCTCTGTGCATAATCTTATGTCCCTATACAAATTAACATTCTTGACATATGATTAACCTTTCCATATAGGCTCATCATGAACTTCAAGCAGCCTTGAACAGGATAACTCAACAGTGCAGGAAGCACACTGAAGCTCATTACAATACTCCAGTGCTGCTTTTTTCTACTTAGGTCTGCAGCTTGCAGTTTTCCAAACTGCTTATATCCAGCCACAGCAGGAAAGAGTTGGGTGACCCTGATCCCAGCACTGTCATCAAACTGACAACATGTCAGCTTGTGTCCTCTGAAAATGTATGCCTGGTTATTTTGACCCACTACCATATATCATAAAATCCATAGACACAACATCAGCCCAGTGCAAAACCAAATGGAAGAATAACCACAGTCTGTGAGAATACCTTCTGGAAGAGAATAAATGGGAGGAGGGGAAGGATGTGATATTACAAGTATATCCTATAATTATCTGATCCTTTTCAGATATCAAATTGCTTTTATTCTTAGGCAGAATACCAGTGTGGAGGAGACCTCAGGAAGCTGGAAAATACACCCTTCCCCCCTCCCCCTCTTTTGCAGATCTCAGTTTTGAATAAAACAAACAAACAAACAAACAAACAGAAAAACAACTAACCATCTAAAGCCTGCTTGTTCTGCCCAAAGTATCATATTTTTCTAGCAGAAGAAACTGATCTTCCCTGAAGAACACTCTCATGAGAGTGATGTGAAACATCAGATTCACCTCTTCAATCAAAAATACATGGATACATATGGCATTGGTAGCAGAACTTCCCATGTTCCCTGGCACCAGCTTTAAGCTTGTCACCAGCCTCCTCCAGAACCATCTGCACACGCACTTTCAGGTTCTGAAATCCAATTAATCCCCACCAAAGCATGAGTTGCAGGAAATACTCTGCAGTGATAGAAGTGTCTGGGCCCATTAACAGCACACAGCATAGCAAAGATACCCAGACCTACCAGCAGGTAACCATGTCATGAGCATTTCCCAGGTTCCTCAGGTAGTAAAACCTTGTGGTCTTATTCCTGACTGTCACCTCTGTTGAGGCTGATAGCACTCAAGTTTCTGAAGCTATACTGCCTTGAGCTCCTTGCTGGCACACAACATCAGTTTCTAGAGCCTGCTGGCACTGGCTCCCATAAAGCCTGTCACCTGCACCTTGGTGACTGAGGCACACACAGAAGGGACTGCAACCACCCCAGCCACTAGTCCACTAAGCATAATGAAACTCTAAGTCCACATAAATGAAATTATTCATAAAGCACTTGAATAAAATACAATATTTTATATGGACTTCTATATTTAATGTCTGCTTTTCTATTTCTGCTATTATGATACAAGAGACGAAACATTATTTGTGACTGATTCATGTCCTTTCATTAAAATTTTACTTTTTTAAAAAATACATTGTTTTCCCAGGGTTCCAGAGCACTGGAACAGGCTCCCCAAGGAGGTTGTGCAGTCTCCTACCTTGGAGACTTTTAAGACTCAACTGGATGAATTCCTGAGTGACCTGCCCTAGACTAGGTGGTCCTGCTCTGGCAGGGGAGTTAGACTTGATGATCTCCAGAGGTTCCTTTCAACCCCTAACATTCTGTGATTCTGTGATTCCTCTTGCATATTATAGTTTAAAATAGTTGGACTCATAAGTTATCTTGTTAAGAAGCATATTTCAGTTTTAAACAAAGTCTAAAGAAATTACCAAAGAATAGGATGATGTTCTTTCTCCACTAGAGACACTGTGAAGAAAGTACTCTGACTCGACACCTACCTTAGAACAGCATAAAGGTATTAACTGGATGATTTAATCCAAACTCTCCTAGTAACTTAAGGCATTTCAGAGTTATCACAGAAATTCAAGAAGCAATAAATAATGTGTTATATCATTAAGGACTAAATTTTAGATGCATTTTGCATTAGCAGGAAAGGTGCTAAATAAACGTGGGGGATTTATTGTTATTACTGGAATATTTATAGGCTAATATGTCCAAAACTCAAGTTCTATGAGATAGCAAACTCATAAATATTTTTAAGCATTTATAGTGTCATAAAAAAAAAAAAAAAAAAAAAAAAAATAGATCTACCTGCAGAGTTAGGTGCTCTCCATGTGAGTGTGAATGGCAGAAACAGACCTCTGAACATTTGTCAGTCTAATGATGATTTAATTCCTTGCCTTTAAAATTCTTTCTTCAAGTAAATGTCTTGGAAATTAAACAAGCTGGAAACTAAGAGAAAGATACAATTATTGGACAAAAAATTATAAGCAGTGGGACATTCCTCCAAATACATTTTGGAGTCCCACAAACAGTATGATTCATAGTATCAAAACAGAATAAACCAGCTTTATGGCAGTAATTATATCTTTGTTATATGTAATTATAGTACTTACATTAACCTACAAGTATTCTTAAAATATGGAGTACAGAATACAGTACATTGCATGAAATCTGTATTAGAAACACTAAAATAATAGTGTTACTATGGACAGGTTACATTTTATTTTTATATATATATATAGACACACACACACACACACATACATACATACATAAACACACACCTACTTATAAGATTTTAACCTCACTTTAAAGTCTCCCTGTCAGTCTCCAGTAAAGAAGCTGCATTAAAGTAATGATAGAGCAGTAATCAAAGGAGAGTCTACAAAACATCTCCTCTTGAATGCTGCATGTGTTAGAGCACAGCAACAGCAGAGCATGGGGAATTATTACAAGTAAGAGAAGTCTGAAATAAATAAAGATTTTGAGGAACAGCCTGGTAAATTCATAAAAGGCAGGCTGAGAGCCAAGCAGAGAGGCCAAGTCGGCAGGTCAGGTGCAATGCAGGTGGAAAGCAAGGGTGGGAGCCTAAGCCCCCAGGGGGAACAAAGCATGCTCATGGTCCTGGGGGAGACTGATGGAGGCTAGAAATGTATAGGTGCCAAAAAACGAAACAACCAAAAGCCATTGCAGGAGAATTAAATTAATTATTTGCACTGTTTTCTCTAAAGAGGCAATTAGGAAGGTTCCCACACTGGAGACAGTCTTCAGAGGAGATGAAATAGTTGAAAGGTCAACAGAAGATACTCTAAAGCAAATTGATAATTTTAACAGTAACAAATAGCCAGGATCAGGCAGTATCCACAAAGCAGCTCTATTGTGGATCTCTTAAGCACATGCTTACAATCCACTTTAGTATGAAAACATCTCAAAACTGTGAAACTGGTCTAAGAAAAATGGTTCCGGCATAGACCCACATTGCTACAGATTGAGAGAAATCTAACTGAAATATCAGAGTATCAGATAAACCCCCTTGTCCCCAGAACAGAAGAATGCCGTGCAGACCCATATTATGCACCAAACCACTATATATTACTTGCTTCTCACTTCTCCAAGCCACTGCTTGCAATCTTTGAAGGAGCCCACAAAGACATGAATAAATGTCATTCAATTCCTGCATTTTCTGGCAAGGCCCCTCCTTAGAGGCAATACAAGAGGGAATCCTCTAGCAAAATAGTTGGTTGCGAAAACCAGTAAACAAGAGCAATAGGCCATCAATGTTCACAATGAAGGAAGGTTGCCAGAAGGGTATAGAAAGATCAAGTGCAGATATTATCTCACGGTACAAGATCTAATAGCATCTCCAAGATCTAACTTGAAGTAAGCGGTGGAGTTGCCAGCTTAAAGCAGTAAGTATTTTCTTAATTTGACAAATATCTGAATTCGGTGCTGTAAAGGACTGGAGTAAAAAGGGATTCAAGAAGAGATGAAACAAGGGGATAGGTCCCTCTAACCACAGTAAATATAATTACTGTGTGGTTTCACCAGTTCACTAGCAGTTATTATATCTCTCTCGGTGGATACAGTATCCACTAAACTTCTGCTTTAGTCAGCTATTTATAACAAAAATCTGCTACAGCTTTGTGTCCATATGACCATTGGTGAAATAGGAATCATCACAGAGTTAAAAGACAGGGAAATAAAGGCAAACTTCATTGATTTTGCATCTCCAAAGAATTCCGCTCAAGAATATGCAGAGTTTCATTGATCAATTCTTTTTTATGATGGGATTTTTCATCTATTATTATCATGGAAAAAAAAAAAAAGAAAGTAGTATTCATATTTTATTATGCATTATCTCCCTCTCTTCTGAAATTCATTCTGAATATAAATATTTATGGTATTAGCTAGATTGCTAGAAAGTATTTCATGTTTTGTGAGCTACTCATAAAAGTTACAATGGGCTGGTTTTCAGGGTGAGCAGCAGGAATAGCTCACACTTTGCTCTAAGCACACCTGTTTGCATTTAGTTCCTCAGATTCTTATCATTTCAACATTTTTTGTCTCAATCTTCAAACACATTGCTGCTGTAATTTGTGTGTTTGTTTGTACTCTGACAGCACTCTCTGCCCGTGCAGATCCTCTCCTAAGTTCAGGACCCTGGTTTGCTTTGCTGTTCTCCTTTCTGATTCTTGTCAATCTCCAGGATGATGTACTGTGACAAATATCACCTTGTATTGACATCTTCCAGGTTATTTGATGGAACAAGTCATAAAATGAAATAATATGCTATTTTCCAAAGGAAAGTTACTGTCAGAATTATGATTTACTGGTAGGTTTGTAATTACTCCTTTTTGCTTCAACCTGTAATAAATTTTCCAAGATTTCCTAAGCCACAAGGAGGAAGAGGCTATCCAGTACTTCAGAGAGGGAAGCTAACTTCTGTGCAAGGTTGTAGCAGGAACCACAGTCATATTGTTACTTGCAGTTACTAATCAAATGTAGGATGGAGAAATCTCCCATCCAAGCTGACTGTTGTCCTTTTACAGATGGTAGTGTTCTTGCAAATTGGTGTTCTTACTGGAAGTCTTACTATATGTTGTTAGTTATTTTCTCCACTGAAAACAGAATTTTCCGTATT
The DNA here is from genome assembly GCF_000691845.1 of Merops nubicus. NCBI lineage: Eukaryota > Metazoa > Chordata > Aves > Coraciiformes > Meropidae > Merops > Merops nubicus. The sequence continues at coordinate 143,148 of NW_008581053.1, read as the reverse complement.
TCATTCCATCTACCAGTTTAACATGCAAGCAATGGCAGTGAAAATATTTAGGTATTTTCCTAACACAGTCTCACACTCCAGGAAAGAGATCTGAGGTGGTCTCTTGATGAGCAGTAAGCTCATCAACTTTCACAAGGCCTTTCACCACACAGATCTGAAAACAGGAGTAAATGAACAAATTCTCCACTCAGAGGTGCAACCCTAAATTACAAAAGGTAAGAGCCAGATCCTAAACATTTCCAAGGAACTACAAATACTGCACTAGCTCAGGTTTGGTTTTAAGATGTTGGGTTTTAATATATATAATTATTAACATCTACTCAGGATTGGAAATTCTCTTCATGCTTGTTCAATACCTGGGAAAACAGAATTTGGATTCCCTTCAACACTTCAGAAAAACATGTACAATTAATATAAATATTCAGTATTAACAACAACAACAACAAATAGCCCAGAGCAGTGCTCTACTTAACAGCAGTTGTTATTATAATCACCTTCAAGGCTCAATTCTGAATTAAACATGCTTATAAATTTTTAGATGATGATTTTCTTGATTATTGTTTTCAGACACATTTTTTTCATTTATTTTGTGGATTCTTACATATACATTCTGTTTGTCTTTGTGTGTGTTCCTAATGTTGACATATCTAAAATTGACTTCATATGGCACAAATGATTTTAAAAGACCAATATTTTGTGCCAAACAGTAAGCAGCTGTTGTGTCAAATATCTATAAAAATGCCTTTGATTTTTTTCATATCAGGACTTGCTGGTCCTGTCCTCATTCACTCCTCATTCTTTTTTTTTTTTTTTTTTCAGAGAGTTTCAGTCTCCATATTAGCATATGGCATCAAAAATCATATTTTTGTACTTTAATGATGAATTATTATGGCAGAATCAAACATAACAAAGTCTATTATCTCTCCTTAAATCTCTCTATTTCTGAGCTACTGGCTACTCTTTTTTTTTTCTATCAAATATCTGAAATATGTGTGGGAGAAAATACTAAGTTTGAAAGATCAATATATTTTGCAATGTGAAGTTTCCTGCTTTGTGTCACTAGGTACTAGGTATGAAAATGAAGCATATTGGAAAAAAAAAAATAGGCAACAATGCCTCAAGAGGAAGATTTTTCTTCCATTTCATAGAAGAAATGCTGTAGATACACTCTTTTTGAAGTGAAATATATGGCTGTGTTTTCTATAACTCAGTGTTTTCAAAATGTTAGGTCATTTTGTTTTCACTTTAGGATTCTGTTTTACACTTACCCAGTTTGGTGTGACACCAGTCAAGGGTGTCTCAGCTCTTCCCTCCTCTTCCCCTGCCTTATACATCATTTAAAAACAAAATATCTTTTTTTTTCAAAAAGAAAAATTTCTGCAAGATTCCAGCAAGCTGAACCCAACTGCTGTTGTGGTTGCATTCCTGTTATTCCTTCTGAAAATAAAGGGTAGGGGTAGGAGCAAGCAGAGCAGGACTACATTTATCAGCAGTGTTCCACAGTGCTACACATGGAGAGTAACATTAATGTTGTACCTTTATCCCTTATAAGAATAACATGTAAATTCTTAAGGCTAGATACATGTAAACAGTAGAGTTTTGTGATACTGGTATGAAATGTGAGTATGGCCCCTTTTTTTCTGTGAACCCATGTCCTTTTAGGACTTTCAAGTCACTATTAAACAGTTAAAAAATTATCATTCTAGGTTTCAGAACTGTGTTGTTTCAACAGAAAGAAGAATGTAGTTACACTACAGACTATTTTTGGGTATCACAAAAAGTAATTTTTATATAGATGTAAATTCTACACATACTTTTTGGGCGGTTTTTAAATATTAAACAATAGAAAGATGTTTGTTATTAGCATGACATGTTGGAAAGAAAATTAGTTCATAAATATATTTGTGTTAGTTATAACATTCTAGTTCTATTCCCCGTGGAACTTGTTTTAATATTAAGCATAATTTTTGAGCCACAGAATGTATGCAGCAGAGATAAAGGCCATAAGGTGCTGCAGAGCTGTACCGTACATCATCCTGTTGTATCCTAACCATTTATATCCTACCCTTTTCCAGTTACTGTAAGCAAGGGCAGTGAGTTTGGCCTTACTGGAACTGGATGAGAGACCCATCTCTCATACAGTAGATTAACCTGCCTCACAATCCTATGATAAATATGCTGAAATCTTTTAATACATTATTTATTGAGTATGCTTCTACTCATTGGAACGAAAAAGTTGCTATTGAAGTTCTAAAGTTTTATCTTAAACTTTATAGGCACCAGAAGAAGAAAAATAAAACTCAATGAGTGTGTCTTAGGTAAAAAAGTAAAAGCTTTTTGGGTTTTGTTTTCTCATACCTGAAAAAAAAGGAATTGAAGCAAACAATATACCTTGCAGATTTATACTTTTTTATTAACTATGAATTTGTCATAAAGAAATCTTTTAAAAAACTTTGTGAAATATTATTGTATTTTTCAAAGGAAAATTAAACTCTTGAATGGGTTGGTTTTTCAAATCTGGTTTAGGCCAAAGGAAGTTCAGGAAATACCAACTGGACCAGCTATGGCCTTGATTGTCCACGGTTCAGAATAAGCGCTTCATTGCTGAGGTTGGGCACTGAGGTCATACGATGCCATTCACGTATCTATCAGGAGAACATCCACAGTTTCAGAGTCTTTGTGCATTTTTGAATGAAAACTCACTTGAAAACTGCACCGAGATTTCTAAATTTTTCCCCAATACTAAGCATTTGGATCCTGTTCTGAGCACTAGTATATATAATTTAAATCCTGCATTGATTTCAGTGAGACTGTATCAAGTCAAAACTGGCTACCATTTAATAGCATGAAGGCTCACAGGAGCCAAAAGGAGAGAGTCACAAGTATTTTTAAAGTGATTAAAAAAAAACAAAGTCTCAGTTGGGCAGTTGCATTCATCCATTCCCAATCCCCAGCTCACCAAGTAATTTTCATTTATCAGAAATGTATGCCTGCGTTTTAATCAGCACAATCCACTCCTCATTTCATTCACATTTCTTAATAAGAGGTACACTCATCCTCTTAACATATACATTTGGCAAGAGCAGAATGCAGCTTTGGGGGAGTAGAAATTACAGAAGAGCTTTAAGGTTTGGATTCTAAAAAGAGTATGTGCTTATGGTTTTATACCCATCGAGCCCGCTTTTTAACTGAGCCTGCAAGCAGCACTACTGGAACCAAGGGCCAGTTAGTAAGTCTATTGTAAAATTTGCTTTTGAGAGTTTACATGTAAGAATTCACCGTGGGATGGAATTTGGCATCAAAGGCCCTGGAATAAAGCACTCTTAAAATGACACTAGTGCAGAAGAAAATAATTTCAGCCCTAATTCAATATTTCAATGGGGAACTGCAGAAAGTGTTCAAATGTGCTAAAACTCTGGCTTTTATAGTATTGTCTCCAAGAAGGTGTCTGATAGAAAAGTTTCAGTGCCAAGCAAAAACAGAATTATCCTCCATTTAGAAGGAAGTAAATAGATCATTTCTCTCTGACCTCCAAAGAGGAAGAACAATTCTATCCGCACAACGGTGAAATGTAATAAAAAGAATGATACTCCTGGGATCCGTTCTACCAACGAAAAGCCACTGAGCACACTAACAGCATAGATAATCAAGGTAGTTGCATGAAAAATGAGGAATTTAAAGGATTGCTGGGAATGGGATGCTGGCCAGTAAGAAAAAAGGCTTACAGACTAGCTAGAGGCTGTAAGCGTAATTTAATATATTTCTGGCAGGAAACAAATAAGAAAATACTCATCTGCAATTACAGAAGATGTCATATCTTTTGAACTACAGTTTGCAGAATCTATCTGTAAATACTGCTGTGTTTTCTTTCGTCTCCACCCCTACCCCAGCACAAAGCCTTTGCTCCACAGTGGCATTAACAACACGGATACTGAGAAGTTCACAAAAGATTAATACACTTCGAAGCAGGGTAATATTTCACATTTCCACTACACTGCACATTATTTGCAAGTTCATTCGGAAAGATACAGATAAAATAAGTATTTGCAGTTTTGAGATCAATGGAGCTTTTTCATAGCCCCCGTGCAAAAGCAGCATAACGGTTTTGCTCCAGGAAAATCCTGGTGGCTGTAGCTGGCTTCCAGGCTCTCCCTGCTCTTGGAAAATTGATCTATATTGGGCTGTTACCCAGAACAGTTCATTTGTCTGGCATGGCTCTGTGGATGTAAACCAAGCCCTACCTCACCCACACACGTGGGTAGTTGCAGTGAGTACTCCCAGGGACAGCTGCTGTCTTTGTGCCCATTTATCAGATGTGGCTTTCGCCCAGGGATCGTGAGGAAGACAACGGATCTGTGGGAAACGTGAGGAGTCCCACCTCTCTGTCCTGCCACGAGGGTTAGAGCACCACCTGGACACCTTCTCACTAGACCAAACAAAAGGTCCTCAAACCCTCCTGTGAGTATGTTACTCAGAAAATTCACCTCTGGCTTAAGTGATCCCATTTGCCGCTTTCTGTGGAGACTGAGAGAGCAGGTGAATTGTCCTTGCAGCATTCTTACAACTGGGAAATATTCTACTCACTTCTTTTAAAAGAGCTTACCTAGACCCACAAAAACATTATATTACATCAGCTAAGTAAGTTAGTGCTTTCATATCCTCTTTGTTTAATGTGAGACTGTGTGTTCCTTAGTCCACGCTAATTCATCCTGCGGTCGTTGCTTAACCATGTGAGCTATGCTTTAGCAAGCCATTATTCAGCATCAAAGTTTTCTCATGATTATAGCAAAAAAGATAAAACATGTAAACTCCAGTGTAAAGCACCAATATATTAAATTAATATCTCAAATTAAGAATATCATCAAACATTGGTGCTGTATCAAAATGCTTAATATATGTAGGCCAGTTGCTATGGTGATGGCAAAGCTCCCAGAATGATTTCGTAGTAATGGCAACAACTTTAGAACCTAAATGCTTCCAATTAGGCTATAAAGCTGCATAAACAGGGAGAAAAATGGCAATTGCTATTCTTGATACAAGTTAGCTATCTGATATATTTCTAAGCAGGTGTTTCAAGAAGAAAACAAGCATTAGCAGTTGCTGTACATGTACCTATGGTACATTTCGCTTACCGAGGCCTCAGCTTTTGCAGTGAGTAGTGCAGTCTGTATTACCTTGAATTGAATTTAAGGCGTTTAATAATCATAACATCTGCTTTCTGCAATTTTCTCTGCTCTACATAAGCACTTTTCAGCATTAAGAATGAAAAGAGCTGTCAACAAACTGCTTACCTGCAGTCTGAGTAAAAAACTTAGAGCTCATGAAGCTTAAGAGATCACATTTGACCCTCACAGAAGGTGTAATAACTTACCCAAACAGTTTGGGCAAAAATTAGCTTGGTCCTTTTAGAGGAAGAAATTAATGTGCTGTGTAAGGCTGTTGTCTTCCGTGGATCAGACTGAACATGTTGATTGCAATCAGTGATGATTTGAGGGAATATTTGAGAGGCTAAGATGGCATTTTTCTGTACTCTGACTGGCTGAAGCTTGTCTCATGTCCATTCATCCATATTCTGTATCTTTGTAAACCAAGTGACACATAAGCAGCTTTTAATGTAAATTAAGACTAAGTCCACTGAATTTGCTAGACCTGTATAACATTAACTCTGAAATGAGTGGTGAACCAATCCCCTTGTATCCTTCTAATCTTATTATTGGCGATATATTTTTTCTGTTATAAGAAAAAGGCGTAATATAAATTGCAAAAAGAACACGGAGGAACAGAAAATGAAATTATCTCAACTTAGCACCTACAGTTTGGTTTTGTAATAATAAAAAATATGCTGCTAGTCACTGGCACTTTGTGACAGAGAATCTTGGTGGGAACAGTTCAGACTACCACACCATCCAAGATACTGCAGTAACCAAACGGCTGAAGTGCCAACGCACATTTTAAAAAACAAAGACCTGCAGCAATTGCTTCTTATGTATAAGTGCATTGTTATTACATATAAATATTAGCAAAAAATAGAGTAGGTGAGCCAGTTGCTTCTTTCCTCTGCTAAAAGACTGATAGATAACTGTTTCCATTAATATGAGCTTTCCACTGATACTTGAGGAAGGATGGAATGGAGGAGTCTCATTGTTTTCATCTAACTTCACCTGAAAGGAGGCTTAACCTTAAGGGGTTTTGAAAAGCATTGGCCTAACAGTAACCAAGGTTTAAATTCAATTCCATTTTCTGGGGAGGGAAAGCATCTGTTATCCTGCATCTATTCTGGGATAACAAATAAATGATATTTTTTTTTGTAGAACCTATCTATGTTTCTATAACTTTTGTGAGAGCAAAGGCAACCCACAGCTTTGTGAGAGTTATTGCACACATCTTTTGTGAAAGCAGTTGATATTGAGATCTGAGATAGACTTGTTTTGGAGAGCACAAATACAGGAAGTAGTCTCAGAAATAAAACACTAAACCATCTTATTTCACCAGAAAAAAAAAAAAGTCAAATCAGAGGGAAACATTTCCAACATAAGTTAGTGTTAGCGTTAGCTGAAATAACCTGTGCATTTTAGCAGTCGCATATGTGTACTCCGTGGGGATTTTTCCAGCTACATGTGTTTTTCTTTTTTTCCCCTGCATCTGTCAGATAAATTAGAGAGCCAAGTGAAAATCTAGTACTCAGGAACATTATGTATTATAATATTATGTCACACCCCCTGGAGGGTTGCAGGTTCATAATGAAATGAATAAATCACAAGGAAGCTGTTTGAGATCCTGGAAGTTCCACCTGTCCTTTAGGACAAGCATGTCAGGATAAATTCCATCTAATTACACTGAGCACAGGTTAAAAAGAGAAAAAAAAAAAAGATATAAACCCAAAATTAGAGCATTATCTTTCTGTCTGGGGCTTCATGTATGTGAAAGTGAATTGACCTCATTCACTGCTGCATTATTTCATTACATTATAGCTCCACAGATGTGACATTGAAATGGATTTCAACTAGCAGAAAAAGCAACAGTGTTTAACTAGGCCCATATCTTGATATTTAAAAGCAGGGTACATGGACAGAACTAGCTAAATGTTGATTCTTATATCAATGTAAACCCAAACAATGCCTAGGGGTTTTTTTCTCTTGCCTGTATAGCCTTCTCCTACAGAAAGAAAAACTCAGCAGTTCCACATAAGCGGTATTTTTAAATTTTAAAGCAACTATCATGAGAAGAGAATATACACAACAAGCAATCTGTTCCCACACGTTAAAATTCTCATAAAGTACACAGCACCTATAATTCCTCCTTTTTGTTTCATGGTAGTAATTCAAAGTAAATACCAAGAAGAGATATGGGAGACCTTATTTCAATTAACCCAAGCCTCACCATGGACTTACTTCATTGATTTAACTGAATTCCTTGTCAATTAACATCTCTGATTAGAAGAAAAAAAGTTTAGCTTCTCCAAATGTGGATTTTTTTCAGAGCTTTATCTCAAGAACATGAGAAGTTACTTCGTGCATCCTTTTGAAACAGTGCTACAGCTGTTGGCAACTTAATGGGGCAAAGAGAGATACAAAACCTGTGCTGTAATATAGACTCTTCAGGGTGGTACAAGATATTAAACCACCAGCAGCCAGGTATCCTCTTCTAAACAAGCAAATGGTGCTGTGCCACATCAGCTCCACTTCTGAACAACATCCCTGTGGAGTATCAAAGACCAGCCATTGATAGCATTTAGCAATCATTAAAAGGAACATCAGCTCACAACAGACTGACAGAACCTGCCATCCACATCACCCTTAGGGATTTAAGGAAAGGATCCTCCAGGCAGCTTCTGTGTGGTTTTAATCATTTTCCACTGAAATTAGGAGCAAGATAGCAAGTGACTTGGGTGGAAACCAGTTAAAGCCACCAGACCGCTCGTCTGTCTTTGTGTCCTACCCTAATAAAACAAAAAAAAAAAACGGGGGACTTTACTGAAAGTGAGTCGTTGTCATAAAAAGCGAAAGTTTTTGTAAAATCACTGCTTATAGGAACTGCAGTATTTCCACTGAAAAAGAAAGGAACTGAAACGATGGAAAAAAATTTGAATGCTGCATGTCTATGGTTTCAGCTTGCCCGGCTTGATTGCAGAGCCATCTTCTGGTTGTAAGTAACAATGTCACCCTGAAACTGTGTGTGCGTGTGGGAGTATTTCACTCTGGCTATGCATTTTGAAGTGATTCCATTCCCTGCTTTTAGCCACTTTAGAAAAGTGACACAGAAAAGAATCGCGGTGGATTCTGCTTTGTTCTGAATCCAAACAGCCCAGTGACAAGTAGAATTTGAACAAAAATACCTCACGCTCTTAAGACCATTTATGATTGTATAAGAAACTAAGACTGTAAATATGGACCCTGAGAAGAGGTGCAACCAGAATGATAAGAATCAATAGAAAAAGGATGGGAAAAGTTCTGCATAGATCCTATAAACAGTCTCTTTCCACAATACACCTTCCTTGCTGTTTTGACTTCTAATAACGGTACTTTCTGAAACACAGGACCACCTCATTAATTTTCTTTTTCTTGATTTCTGAGCATTTTGTGTTTTGGGTTGATTGCTGTAAGTTTTAGCTAATACAGCATTAAGTTTTGAACTGATTACAGTGTTAGAGGTGTCTGCCAAATGATTATAGCCCAGATAGAAAACTAATCATATAGCATCTCAAGCAGAGCATGAGTGCTATAATGTCACTCTGGTTTGCAATAAGTTTTTCTTATAGTTGTGTGATTAGAGATGGCTGATTGGAATGGATGATTGGATGGCAGTGTAGGTCTTGCCTCACATATTTCAGAAAGACCAAGGATTGCAAAGACACAGAGTTACTGGTTTCTCAGTGGGATCACTATGACAGACAGGAGGGAAACAGCAGAGAAAATAAGGTTCTGTAGAAAAAAAAAAAAAAAAACAACTCTTTGTTTTCCACTCTGGAGTGAGAAGAGGCTTCTACATTTCTGAAGCTGAGAAAGCAAGAGATTGATCTGCATCTGAGACCATCAGCGATCCAGTGGCCGTGGCTCACTATGACTGAGAGGAAGAAATGAGCCCATCACATTCTGACAGTTTAAGCTGCGCCTTCCACATTCCAGGTAACTGCTCTAATCACAGACCAACTCATTTATCTTGGACCTGTTCCAGGCTCTATAAGCAATTTCATTCCCATTAGAGCAATGATGTGAACCTCAATCTGCCATCTACATGCCATGTAGGTTTCCTGATCACAAGGCCCCCAACTCCTTTCTCTTTTATTTAGAATGTGTAATTATTTATAGAAATTTAAACAGCTCAAACAGAAGCAAGTGCAAGAGCAAGACTGAGTCTTTAGCCTCTAGACAGCAGATTAGAATTTTTCTATATACACGTGCCAAGTAAATACCCAAACGACTTGGCGTGTTAGCCTCTTTCTCCCAAATAGAAATTGAAATTGGTGTAGCAGTTCAAGGCCTTTTCTATTGAAATTAGCATTTTTTTCACACAGTTCTTTGTGTTGGCACGCTGACAAGAAAAGCTTTACTCCTGAAATCTGTGACTTTGTAGGAGGGGCTAGCTGATATGACACAAGATAGGGTGGGTGTACACAGGCAGGCAGCCCCCATGCCCTTGGCACAGAATCCTTCAGGTTCCCTGGCTGATCCTGGGAAGGCTCGTAGCATATAGTTGAGTGCTGCTTCCTTAGCAACTCTTCAGCCATCAGGGATTTAAAGTTATTAAAGTCTGAATTTTATGAAAGACTTAAATCTTAAATCCAATAGTACCTAAGCCAGGTACTATTGAAATCAATGGTGGAACTCACTCCAATTTAGCAAGGCTTGATTCTAACGGTCATAAAACATACATTTGATGCCTGTGAAGTGCTCTTGTTCTTTGCCTTATATGCACACATGCACATGAAGAAGCAAATATATTTAAATAAAACTTCAAAATAAAAGTCCTATAGTAGAGACCATCATAGTAGAGACTTCCAAATTATTTCCTGAGAATAATTAAAATAAGTTAAATAAATAATTTAATAAGTTTCATAAATAATAACATGTTAAAAAATGCCAGTTTCTGTTAGGTTTTGTTAGATCAGCTTCTAACATAAATTGTTCTCTGAACGTGTCCTTCACACTGCTTGTTCTTTGAGAATGTTTTGAAAGTTTATTATTTAAATAAAATCCTGATTTTATCAGTGGCTTTTAACACTGCCCTAGTACTTTACCTATATTTCTTTTATGGGAGGAGGTTCACAAGCTGCATTAAAAGCTAGAATAACAAACCTTTTCTGACACCATGCACTGCTTCCTTAACTGAGTAAAGCTCAGGTTCCATAACTCCAGCTTGTCTACAACAACTAGAACTAGATAAGAACTAGAAAAGATAAGATACATGCATGTATGTGTGTATATGTGTATAATCATATCACATACTCATCTATGTGGATATGTCTATGTGTACATTTTTTTCTACATGACAAGCCCTACACACATATGCAGGGTTTATACAAGTATATACATTTTGGATACTCAGCTCTTGCTTCTCTATAACTATTTTTAAAGGGATCATTATCAGTAATGTTTTAGTTTCTTATCTTTTTCAGTTAGTTTTCCTAACACTTCAAGTGCAAAATAATCAAAAAAGAGGACAAAGAGAAAAAAGTAAAAAAAAGAGATATAAAATAAGAGATAAAAAAAAGTAAAATCAGAAAGAAACTAAGTACGAGACAGATCAGTGAATCAGACAGAATAATTTGTCAAGACACAGATTTATAAAATATCACATCTTCCAGGGAATTCTATAAAAATTATAGTAAGTTCTCATGGCATGGGAGAATATCTTTCATGACTTCTCCTTTGATGTGATTTGTGATGTGATGTGATTTGAAAAGAAAATAAATTATCAGTCTCTTGGAAGAAAAACAACTCTGATTGGGGCCATGGTTTTGATTACTAGGTGCCTTATTCATTTAAGCAATTGTCTTCTAAAACATTTTTACAGGAATGAAAACTTGGGGAAATGCAATTACAGAGGAAAGGTCTGATGGAAGGAGGGGTAAGGAGAACACTGCAACATGCCTTGTCCATGGGAACAAGGACCCATGGGAAGTACCTGCTTTTGAAGCTCTTTAATATGGACTCCTTAAGCAAAGCTGCTACTGGCAATGCACTGTGCAAATACTTATTCTGTGCAGTGCTGAGAAACGAGAAACTGCACGTTTCCTCCATGGATGTGCCCACAAAGTAACCTTTGTCACTGATTTATAAATAACATAAATGTGTTATGCTTTTTTCTGTCTTTCCAGAGGAAGACATTGGACAAGCAATAGCAAAATCTTTTGTCCCTTAACCTGACATCTCAAAACATCTATCTGAAATCATAAATCTTCAGCAACACATCTTCAAAACTCACATCAAATTATAGTGAAGATGTGTGGAAATCAACAGAAAAAAAAAAAATACCAATTAGCACATTCCTTGTTTTGAAATATACTAATATGAGTCTTTAGAAAAGTTTATTTTCTCTGTCCCCCTACTAATATGTGATTCTTATGCACTGAGATCAGCAAGGAGCAAAGAAGCTCGTCTTTTTAAAGTAAGGGACTATAAAATGTTCTGACACGGCAAGCAAAAGAAAAAAACCACTACACTGGTCTATCCAAACAATTCTCCAGAAAGATAGAAGTGAAATACCAGATAACTGTATATGTTGATTCTTTCTCAGGAAATCAATGTTAATTCAAGACAAAATAAAAAGCTCTTAAAGTTATTCTCACTTGGGAAAATCTTCCTAAAAAATCACTGTAAGTTTGCACGTATACTTCAATATTATAATTCATTTGACTGTAAGCCCACATTTCAACTGACGCACAGTTTAAATGCCTTGTGTCAATATAAATGGACTTAAATATATGCTTAAGTGCTTTCTTGAAATAGGATTTATGCCACAAATTATGCCTTAGATTATTAAATTGAAACAAGTTTCTAATTATAATGTATTACCATTTATGTTGTCTATTTTCCTGCTCCATTTAATCAGGCTGGAAGGAAAGCCATTCTGGTAATTTCATCTTTTGTTGTAGATGGATGGGAATTAGAACAGAGGCTGTAAGCAGCTTCAGGTTGGGGAAATCAGGATTCAGATCCAGAAGCATTTAATTTATGTCTTTGAGATTTTTGTCACCTCTTGTAAAGCCTACGTAGGTTCCAGTAATAACATAATCATCAAAATGTATTGGCCACTTTTGGATGCCATCATCCTTATTCCTTTGCTTTTAGATTTACAATGCTGCAACAGTTAAATGAGGTTGTTTTCTCTTTTCCTGCTTGCTTAATTACATTTCTGGCTGTATATTTCTACCATAACACCATTGGAGGCTTCTTTCTGCTTTGGTTTTAACCAGACATGTTTTTTACACTTAACTCTTAACATAAAAAAACAAAAGAAAATTACACCGCACAGATGACAACCTTGAAATTAAAGACTGGGAATAAATAAAGCATGCAAATGAAAACTTTAGCCATTTTTCCTTAATACACAACAGATTAAGGACACAGGATAAAATCCATCAATCTAATTAGGAAGCATTAAGTGATCTTCTTCATTAATCGGCTCTTTAGTGATTTTCTATTAAAAAAGTATTGAACTTGTGTATAAAAGCAGTCTTTTCCTTCAAATTTTTCACACCTGCCTTCACAGTGAACAAGATGAATCATCTGCTCACATGCCTGCACACCTAAACATATACACATACTCATATCTACTTTTTCACAACTGAATAAGACAAAATAAAGAGGTAAAAGGAGGTGAATCCTGAGCCTGGCCATGTCACGGAAGCCACAGCATAACACCAAGCACATGTCTTTTGCCAAACATAGCCACAGGATTCAAAACTTGGAATGGCTTCCCAAAGAAAAACAATTCAGGTTGGAACTCCTTCTCTCAGCTCACTGAGTCAGAGGAGGAGAGGGGATGAGGTGTGGTTATCTCAAAAGGGTCATCTACCTCTGGACTTGCCTGAAGCCGATTCCCCAGGCTGCACCTCAGAAAGCCTTAGGCAGAAGTTAGGCAAAAACAAATATGCTTTTATATTTTTAGAAAAAAGCAAATTCTCCACTGGTTTATGAATAAATTTATTACTATTTCTTCTCTTCAGTTGTAATGTTTTTAAAGCTTACTTCAGTTATCCACGTTCATGCAAATTGTATATTCCTATTTAAGCCAGATCCTTTAGTTAAATGAATGCTGCCACAGATCAGTGCAGTTCATGTGCTTATGCACGTGGCTAAGTGCCCCAGCACATCAGATTCCAGGATCTGTAAAGGCCTTTTTACTTTTTCTCTCTTTCTCTCTCATAGTTCCCATGTACTTTGTCTGGAAAAAGCTACTTTATATGAATCAGCAATAATTATCTAGAAATCACTGGACAGAGCTAGTCAGATATTCTGGTTAAACTTCTTTCTGTAGCAAAACACAGTTTTATCACCTCTTGTATGAGATGATTGTATTTACTTCTGTGTCTTAAAATCTATTGTCAGAACATCCAAACGTTGTATAACTTACTAGGAAAACAATAAAACATCATTTATCACTACAGTGTAATAAACACGGTATGTCACATGATGTGATCTGATCATGTGCTATTTTTTGTCAATATTGTGTAGGGATCATGGATTTTCATTTTCCCCCTCTCCTACATAGACCTGCCGAGCTTTGCACCAAACTTTAGTCTAATTTCACTTAGGCAAATCTCAGTATTTGGCCTGACAGAGAAATTCTGTCATTCCAACCTTGGTTCCCATCTAAATTGTGATGAGAAATTTGATGATGAATGTTTGAGGGAAATGAAAATGCAGGAAAAGTATTTGATATAGATGTCAATATATTTTGTTAACAGTGAGAAGTTTTAGTATGAAACAGCCATTTTCTAGGAAGTGTTAGTAACCTGGCCTTTCTACCTTGAGTTGGAACTAACACCTCCCATCCACTTGGTAACATTTGTTAGCAGATTCAATTTCGTACCATCTACAAAACGGTTTTACTGCCTGAATCCAATTAACTTTCTCAAGGAAATTAATTAGGACTATAGCACCAAGGAAGAGGCATCCAGCCCAACACCCAATGTATTTTACATTGGCAAAGGTTCACATCAGTGCTCCTTATGTAGCTGGAAGGAGCAGCTAGCATTACAAATGCAAAAGTGTGCAGTCCCCAATTGCAGAACTAAATTAATCAATCAGTGCATCAGATGGTCAAACAAATTTGCTTCTGAGGTGAAAACAAAGCTCCCCAGAACAAAACCAAATAGTAGCTGGTGGTTGGAAAGATCTGAATGCTCAACAGTACCGGCAAGGATTATGCAGCACGTCCCAGCTAGCAGACTGTGTCCTCGACAGTGGCTCTGTCCTGGGTGCTTTAATAGCCCCTGGCTAGTAGGCTATAGAACATGAACCAACTGGAACAGGGACCCGAAGGAAAGCACAGACTCTGGGGGAGCAGAGTGGAGCTGGCTCTGAATGCACAACGGAAATGAAAAAGACCAGACGTGGTAGGTGTGTGTGGGGTGAGGCTACTAAAGTAACCAGAGACCATCTGAATGTCAGGGATCTCAGCTGTGACCTCAGGCAGATATCACTAGCTCGGGCAAGGCTATCACGGGAGGAAGTGTTTTGAAATTTCTGTAGCTTCTTCTGAGATTTATTAGCACGGCAATTCAATTATCCTGAATCAACTCCTAAAGCATTAAGCGTCCCAATGGTAATGGCAATGAACATTTTCTCCTCCCCCACTTCCCATGGCTCACACAGGTTACTTCATTAACATGGTCTCGTATTTTTATTTTCAAGACAGAACACTGGAAGAATAGATTTGTGTATATATATCCACAAAATGCAACAGTAACATATCAATGGCATCCAACAACACAAACCTTGAAGAGGAGTGGTTTCTCTGTGCTGCCCTCTACCTCAGATTTTAGGCTAATGAGAGAAGCTTCAACGCACTTTACTGGAAGATAATACCTGACCCAGTAGACTTGAATTAATAGAGAACAGAGGCAAAAAGGGTCAGAATTAGGCCACTGAATACAGTGTCATCTGTTGGCTAGCAAAATGAACACAAATATGTGGAAACACCATCAACAGCTTATAGAAATAAAGATTATGCCTTTAGTAAAGAAGTGCATACAATAGCTTTATTTTGCATTTCACTTGGGCCAAATTAATCTATACTAACAGCATGGAGAATTGTTTTCATATAAGTCTTGCTGCAGGAAAAAAACACATTCATTTTTTTTCCCAAAAGAAGTTTTTTTACCTCTAACAAGCCAGTAAATTTAGAAAAAAACCTGCAGCTTGTCAGTTTGACATTGTTTAATTTGCAACAAACTGTAAACAGAGTATGGAAAATGGAAACTCTAATAGAGACAGGCAGAGACAAACCATATTTTTGTCACTAGAAAAAAAATCTGTGCGGCAAGAAATGAATCACATATATTTGCATTTGTCCCTGTGACATAACGTTAAGTTTAATTACTTAAGTGTGAAGCATCCTATTAGAAGGTATGCACCTAAAAATAAATAAATGTTAGTTGAGTTAATTGCAGTCTGAATTCTAGTCAATGAATGAGTATTCTCATTCATAGATGCTTCCAATTTACACACTTCAGAAAGCGTATAACGCTCTCATTTGCTTAAATGTCAAATGACAAAATTATCCTGATAAATACCATTTAAAATCAAGAAATATTTAGAAATCCCCCAACTGTAGCTCAACATTTTTTTTTGAATTGGAATGTCTAAGTCAATGTGTAGGAGGAAAGCATCATCTAGTTAAAATTTCCGCTGAGGAGCTGGTCCTAAATTTTATGCTAATGTGCTTATACATGTTAGCATTTCTTATTCACTGTAACATTTATTATAGCACCCAGTCCTTCCAATTACTCCGTATCAAATGATTTGTTAACCGAAGCTAGCCGTGAGGGAAGTTGCATACCCATATTCCCTTAGGCAAGTAGTTTGCTGGGTGAGGAGCACTCCTATTTATCCTAAAGTCTTTTAATATTTCCATGTGTTTCAAACATTAGCTTTCCTTGCTTGAGGTTGCTTTGTCAAGCATATAATATGTGTGAGAATGATGTGAATACAATACTCGAGGCCGTTGAAAGATGCTGGAAAAAATTCATACTAGCAAAATGATTTCAGTAACATAGCTACTGATCATGAATACAAATATTCTGTAACAGATCCCCCAAGCAATTGTATGCAGAGCTGTACATTTAAATATTTAATTATTCATATCCAAAGTATTAAGAATAAAGAACCTGAGCTACAGCTATTCATAAGACAAAATCAGAAAATGATTTTTTGGTCTTTTCCAATGCTCAGTTTTAGAAAGATCTTTGAGTGACAATTGATTGTGATGCTGAAGCCTCAGAAGTGTTCAAAGGTGTGAGGTAAACAAATGTAGCAGATGGATATTCAAAGAGGTAATGATGACACCTCTGCTGGGATCTCGTTCAGAACCTTATAATGCTATGGGGATATGCCACAAACATGCAACCAAAGCTGGTATAGTGTATACTCCTTGGTAATTTGGTGTATGGAAGACGGTACAATGAGTGAGCATCCAGTGTGCTGGTTCAAATATTTGCAACAGCTGGGATTTTTCTTTTGCCTTTGCTTCCCCTCCAATTACCATCACTAAGTGGATGTTGTGACACTGAGCTGCTAATATGCAATTTCAGTTGCATAGGCTAGCTGTAAACTGTCCTGTCATTCATGTTTTTCTTTCCCACTCAATCATAGTGCCTTATACTGTGTCTAAATTTTGCCTGGCAACTTTTCCACTGTTGATAATAAACTGTTTATGGTGAAAAAAATGTAGTTAATTTGGAGAGCATAAGAGAGTTCTTGCATTAATCATTGGTGTCTCCATTCTTCAATTAAATTAATATGTTTAAGCATATTGAATCGGGCAATGACTCAATGCATAGTTAAGTCAGGTTTAAATAAGTGTTGATGATTCCTGATTTCCAAATGGAGCCATTAAGGATAAATAAAACCAAAAGTAATAGTCAAGAGAAGAATGTACTGAGGGAAAGGAAGCTGAGGAGAGAGACAACTTATTAATAACACACTGAAAACTTAAGAAAAAGGTTTCCTGAATGAAAACACTGAATGTTAAGAAGAAACCAAAGCAAAGAGAAATTAAATGCAGCTCACTGAGGTGGGCCACAAAGAGTCAACCTCAAAGGCTGGATAAATTGCTGAGCAGAATCAAAATAAAACCATACTTTTGTAGTTGTAGTCAGTTTTTATTTAATCCAACCAACTACCTAAACTATGATTCAAGAATACTTGACTTTGGTGAATTATGTTCTGTAACACTTTTTTTACGTATCGTTCTCAAAAGTTGGGTGTGCATTGATTGCATTTCAGACAACCAACTACCTTTCCAAAATATTGGAGAGGGGAAAAACCCTATGACTTTAACCCTCTATTTAGCATGAGCTTACCTGTAGTTTGGGTGTGTTTTCATACTCTGCTCTTGCCAGGCATCCCCCTATTCAGGGCTGTTTGCACCAGCATGCCGGCTGCAACTCGGGGCAGCAGCACAGGTCAACCTGGGCTGCTGAGCTGGCCAAGCTCAAGGTCAGCTCCTCTGCTGATAAAATTTGTTGTGAAGAGAGTGGGAAGCAAGGTCTGGCCCAAATTTTTCCTTGTGAGCAGCTTTTAAGCTGTGCTGCACCACCGGTCTGTTTCTGACCCTGACCCAGGCTTGCCACACTGACTGGCTCCGTGCCAGAGAAGCCACGAGTCCCACCTGCCACACGCTCACATGTGGTTCCTGGCCCCACGTCCCCACAGAGAGGGGCCCAGCCCTGCTGCACCCTGCCAGCAAGGAGTCTGAGCAGCAGACCTGCATAAACAAGTCTTCAGGAGACTAGGATCTGCATAAAACACTGTGTAATCCTGGTGTCCTTCTAGGGTAATATTAGTTGATAGGTCCCGATTACCATTAACCCTGTTCTGATCCTCTTCTGACCTTGCAGGCAAAAACAGTCACCCTGGCTACCTCAACAAGGGCAACAGCCAGAACCACCTTGTGAATTACTCTCCCTTTTTGGCCAGGTCACCCACAGGAGGCTTTGTTAGGTGAACAGTCATTCTGACAAACTGCTGTTTTGATGGCAGCTTTCAAATGTCACCAGATCTAGGCATGATCTTCACATCGGGGAGCTCCATGCAGTCCGGTTCTCCAAGTGCTTGGGGTAGGCAGAAAACACTTCTCCTCTGCTGGGCACATAACCATCAGATTTCTGAGGTGTGGCAGCATTTTCCCATCCACAGTCAGCATCTCATAGGCTGCAAACAGACTGCAGATAAAATACATCTATGATATAGGTAAGATATTGATGTAATAGCAAAGTCCTTGAGAATGGAAACATGAGAATTAAACCAGGAGACTCTGGAGCAGTGGAAAATCTCAGTTGTTACGTCAGCAAGACAGATAGGTTTCATCCATCTTCAGTATTTTAGAAAGGTGAGCCTGGAAGAATTATCCATTTCCCTAAAGATCACCTTTCTGTGGCTGCTTGGAAGCTTTTCATGCAAATTTAGCTCTGTTTTCATTCCAGCTGGTTTTGCCTCTGAAGACACCACAAGTGGTGATTCTTTCTGTCCTTTGATGAGAGAACAGACAGTGGTAAGTGTCCTGTGGCTGCCACTTGTAGGAAGGAACACAAAAGCAAGCAACCTGTGTCTGTTGTGCAGAGTTTGAAGTTCAGCTGCCAGCAGATGTATTTTGATCAGAGACAATGAGGGAGAACTTCCTAAGGCATTTTTCTTTGGGGATCTGTGAAGGAAATCGTTGAACATGGATGGATTTCCTACAAAGCTGCTTTCACTTTTATTTCCCACTCCCCCTTAACTGGCAGTCCTATAGGGAACCCTTGTCCTGCATGTAATCAGTTCTGTACGTAATCAATAGACATACATAGTATCAGGAAATTAAACTAATATTTCTAGCAAGGCAAATGACAACTTGAATTCAGCATTTTGCTTCGAAAGACTGATTTGGACTTCAATAAGATAACTACTACGATTTTTCATAGTCACTTTGGACCCTTTAAGTTTTGTGGGCCAGATTACCAGAGATCTTAAGGCATTTGTTTTATAAAAAGAGAAGTCAAATTCCTCCAGATCACTCCCACAAACACATTGTAGTACATAAATCTGAAAATAACATCCCAGGACTGCTGGAACTTTCCCCACCACATTCACGTGGATGGGCCATGGATTGTTTGATGTTCAGCCTTATAAGGGTATGTCACAGTTTTCCTTCAGGTGATTATAGTTACTCATTTGTTTCTGTGGTAAAACATTCAAGCTTTTTTTTTTTTTCCTTTAGTTTAATTTAGGCCAGAAACCTCCTTCTAGCACTTCATTCTAATCTCAAAATGTCAATGATCAGTTTGCTTTCACACCAGCATCACCCTTTCTCGGGTAAAATTTTTAATAACACCAGCCCTAACAATTAGATTTATATTTATGTCTCTCTGACAAGGAAATTGAACTTTAGGTACTAAGAGGAATGTTAAGTTCTAGGTATTATGTTGACCACTTAATTCACACAAATCTATTCACGTTCTCAGGGCCATTTTTTGAATGCTCTGTGCAAAGTCTTGATTTCAGCATTATTAGTGTATTTTGAATTTGTATAGTTCTGTGCCTGGGCTTCAGATGTGTATGAAATCATATCCTAGGATGATCATTTTTCTGCCAAAACATCCTATAGCTTAAATATTCAACTGAGAAAGAAGAAATCATTTTTCCCTAGAAGATCATTTATTCATTAATAATTCCATGTTGGAGCAGTTGGAATTCTTTTTTTCTTCTGGTATCCACTGAATGATTTCTGCTGAAGCAAAAATGACAGTTTTGGGAAAGTTGCAATAAAAGTGCACTTCTGTGTGAATCTTTCTCTCCTTGAAATGAAAACAATCTAACGTGGGTCAAACTTGGTGTCACAGGGAGACTACCTTTAATTTTTCTTCGTTTGCTTCTTTGAAAAAAAAATAAAAATAAAAAAGGAATTATTATTTCTGGTTGATCTGAATAGTTTCCAGGAAAGATATATGCTTAAAATCCTCTAATTCATTTATTGTTACCTGGCGCAGACTGTGGTTGCAAGAACTGGCATACAGTATTTGGACTTTAAACAGCAATATTTTGCCAGTCCAACCCGGAGAAGGCCTTGCTCTCTGGAGAAAAGACAAAATAACTCACAGTTGATCTTTCAAGCCTGCAGCAATGGAAAAAAAATCCTCCAGAATCAGAGGGTGTTCTAGAGTGCCTGAAGCACACTGGGAGGCACAAACCCAATAAAACAATAGTGCATAGGAGAATGCTTGAAGCTGTGGGAGGAGGACAGGGAGAAGATTTGCCTTGTTACCAGGTACTGAAATGTGCTCTGTGCTCCAGTAGCCCAATTTACAACACCCATGGGGAGCCACAGAGCAATTAAGAGGGTTCAGACCTGTTGGAGAGGCTGTGAGAGCCTCTCTCTCTGAAAAACACCCCCAAGACCTTGCTGATTTGTGTAGAAGTTTACTCTGGAAAGGTGGAAAAAAGTTTAGTGCTAATAGGCATGACTTTATTTCCAGCACGGTTTACATCAGCATATCCTTTCCCATTCACTGGAACAGAGGTCAGTTATTTTTCCTCCTGTGAATCAGAGGTAACAAGTCTTTTATTTCCCCCTCTCTTAAGGGGGGTGATAGCACAGTGGTTGAGTGATGATACAAAAGCTGCATGAAAGCAATCAGGTCATATGATACCTTGAAAACAGAGGTCAAAGAAACACAGATAGCATTTTTCAAAGGCAGGGATAGTACCACTTCAGGATACATTTCATTTTTGGATTAATTCCACTCAGAGTTGGAGCTAAGAAAACAAGCTGCCATTAGAGAGGTCCCAGCTGTGTCAAGGTTGAATAACAACTAAAAGTCATTCCTGGCCGTGCCTCTATAATCCACAGATGTGTCTCTGGGGGCTGCAGGACAGCAATGAGATCAGAAAATTATAAAAAAGTCTCATCAGGAAGTGCTGCAGTCAGCATATGCCTCAGGCTTTTGGTGTGGGCAAAACAGCTCCTGTCACCTGTGGCCAGAGTGACTTTGCTGCAGCAAAAAATTTGGTTACAAATTTTTTCATGGGCTTTTTTTTTCAGCAGCAGGGGACCTTTTATTTATGTATTCACTCGTATTAAAACGGTAATAGCAACACAAACTTTCTGCTGGTAATGCCAATAAAAATAACATAAAGCTCCCCAAAAGAAAACCTTAAACAAGAGCGTTGTTGCCAGGTAATATTCAAGCTAATGTACAGACCTTCTCTAATGGTGGAAAAGTGAAAGGTTTGTTGTGAAAAGCCTTTCTATCCTGTTGAAAATATCAATACCACACGCTGGGGCTGGCACTCTCCAAGAAATAAATATTGATTTCCCTCTTTCCTTCTGTACAAATGGCAGACAATGGCTTTCCGAACTCTGAATCTTTTCATTAATTTAAGGTTGACAGATTCTGTTAGTATTGAATTTTTATTGTTTCATTGTTCTCTTGCTTTCTGCCTCCCTCTTTAAAACATTCAGGGAGTTGTTTTTTTTTTGTTTGTTTGTTTTTTTTTTATATATTTATTTAGTTAATTTCTTTTTCTGTAGACAAGACAGCAAAGGAATAGTCGAAATTAATGTAGCACTCCTTGTACTGCAGTTCTCTGTCAGGTCTGATTCATCTAAATTCAGAATTACTCTCAGGAACACTGTAACAATTTCATGGGAATACAAGGTGCTAGTGATGATAAAACATTCTCACTTAAAACCCCATCCTTTTCTGCAAACCATGCTATACAACATATGTTTTTTGTATAATAGTGAACTGTGGACCTTGTATTCCACTCAGTTCAATTACTACAAACACCAATCTTACTTTCTGTGCATTAGAATCCATAATTTCACCAATTATCCAATAAATGTGGGTTTCAAAATGGAAACAAAGTCAAGGGAACATATAGGGATTTGTGTTTCAAACAATGTAAATGCTAAGCAGAATTTGGAGCAAAATGCAAAACCTAACAGCAGAGTTTGTTCAGTTTTTGTTTTGGGTGGTTTTTTTTTTTGAGGGAATATCCACTATTCTTCAATATTAGATATATGTCATGAAAAGCTTACAGAACAGTTACTCATTTTCCTGAAGGTCATCCAGACATAGTAAGTTCATTTCGTTTTCTTGACAAGAGATCTGGGCTTGTTATGTACTCTATGAAACATGACAGCGAGTGACTGTCCCTCCAATCCATTTCAGGCAAATATGATTTTGCCTCTGAAGAGCAGGGAGAGAGGAGGCAGCTCAATGTGATCTGGCTGTACCTGTGCCCCCTCAGAGACCACTGGATGGAACATGCTGCAGAAATACCTGCATGAGGTTGAGATAGGCCGGATTGTGCTGGTGCCTGGATGAGGCCTTGACCAGCTTACAGGTCAGGTGGCAGCGCCCAGCTTGCAGAGCAGGCACCCCACTCTTGTGCCCGAGGGCCACGCTGACACCCACAGCCTTAAATCTCTCCCTCCCCCAAAGCAGATGAGAAGCTGGCACTGCCCTGGGGATGTGGGTTCTGCCCTGTGATGCCGGGGCTACAGTCACGACGCTGCTGGGGAGTGGGCTAGGGGCCTGGTGCCACGACGCAGACCTGTGCCTCACTCTGATGCTAGTGGTTCCTAACAGATACTAAGAATAAAATATTTTGATATTTTATTTGACTGCTGTGGTTACTTATTTTTCTATGATGTGACATTTTTGCTAATCTTTTTTCTTTTCTTCTGCCACTCTCATCCCAGTCGAATTATCCATGATCCTTTTCATTTTTCATTTATCTGGACACAATACCTCGTATTCTGCATGGATTTGAAAACATACACCATTGATGTTTTTTTTTTTTTTTGTCACAAACTATTAATTACTGTCTACCTATCTTATGGCATACAATAGAATGAGATCTTTGGAAATATGGATGCAGCTCCCCTTTGGGAATTACACATATGTGGACTGACAGTACCACAGACACAACGTGTAGGCTTTTAGCATCTTTTCTAGCACTTGTGTTAGTAACATGGTGAGGATGAAGCAGGCAGGTCCTTTCAGAAAAGAAAATCTACACAAGTACCACGTTGAGATATGGGAAATGCAGCAATTAAATGGGGTGTCAAGCATGTATGCTAAGGATAAACAAACAGACAAAACTAATTAGGTAAAATTTGTCTGGGAATTGGTGAATAATAAGAGCTATGAATTATGAGACAGCTGTTAAGTCTTGCCAAATTTTCGCCTGTCTATCCTTTCAGCAATGAAAGTTTATGAAGACACTGAGCTGTAGGTGGTATTTATCCATTATGATCTTTGAGAAGGGAAATACTAAAGAAATGTAAGAAGCTTTCTTATTGATGTTAGAAGGCAGGCACTCTCAAGTATATAAATACAGCTATACAAACCATCTTTTTATGATATTATAATTATAAATATAGTAATACTGTTGAGATGTTAAGTGACATAAAATTTGTTCTGTATTGTTCTTGAAGAGATTGTGCTTGTAGCCTCTCCAAAGTCAATGAGCCTCTCATTGTTTATTACTTAATCTGCCAGACTTGCCTGGTTCCATGATGATGATTGCAACACCCTGAATATCTTGCCTAAAATGCAGACAACTGAATTTCCTTGGGGCTGGTTACTTAAAATTCAGTATTGATATTTCACTAAGTATATTGTATAATAAAGGAAGTTAAGAAAAATTTTAATCATTAAATCAAATAGAGAAGTAATTGTGGTGTTCAACTTCATGAGACTGGAGATGTGAACCAGTTAAGCTTACTGATAACCTTAATGGAAAAATCACATGGGATTAAGACAAAGGCTACATGCAAAACCATGATCTTGTCTCAAGTTCTGGGATGTTCTACTATGGCTTTTGTGTTCACATTTTGGTAAAATTCCTCAAATTTGGCTGTCAAACTCTAGATTTTCTTTTTAGCCAGCAATTGAAAGTCCTAGATCTTTAATGCCAGTTATGTTAAAAATCATTGGAATTTTGTGATCGATTTGAATGAAATGTTCTCGTATGATCCATTAAATACAAGTAAGCTATATTAAGAATTTGTGAAAACTTGCATGTGTAATTGCAACAAATTTTTCTTGGCAAAGTCTGGGAGAGCTGCCAAGAAAACTCTTTCTAGCAAAAGTTCCTGAGCGCTACAGTTACAAAAAGAGTAAATATGTAAATATTAGTGCCAGAAGTAAGTCTTAGAAAGAACATATTTATAGTAAAGGAAAAGGTGGTTGTTGAAACTTTGATTTTGTTCCACCATCACTGCGATCACCAAAGAATGCTAAATGTACTGTAACATTTTATGAAGACATTTCTGCTAAGAACTGGACAAAGACTTTATAAGCACAATAGAGGATAATGAACAGCCAATTAAAAATATTTCTGACTGCTACTAACCTGGCCAAAATCCAACATATGGCATTTTTCACAAAAAAAAAAGAAATACGTACAAACAAAAGTCTGCCAAACCTGTGAGCAATAAACAACTCAGAGCTGAGAAAAGTAACAACAATTTCAAGAGAAACAAGATTCTGATGAGACTGTCTCCTAAATGCTTGTCATCTGAACAATCCTGGAATAAAAATTATGCTAAATGCAAATAAGGGTTGAAGCTGGATACAGGTCTGAAGGAGACAGGCTGCATCCAGATCTAAGTTTTCATCAGATTTTGAATGTTTAAATTCAGTTTTTCAGTTACTAGCCTGACTCCTTACTACTCAGTTATCATTTGCCTTTAGGAGGATGTTTTGGTTGGTATCATATAGAATAAGTTTGTAGAAATCTTTGAATATATAACAAATTACACCAGCTAAGGATCTGTTCCTTTATCTTTCAAAAGCACAGATTGCAGAAACCCAATTTACTACTCTTGATCATAGCCAGAAACATCTCACTGATGAAGCTGGAGATTCCCATGAGTATTCATGCTTCAGAAGGGAACTGGGATTACAACTAAAATGTGGATAATGTCTCCAGCACCACTCGGCAATTTCTGACAATTTACAGTGCATTACCACACTTTCCTGCCATTTGGTGCTTGGATGTCATAAATTACATTGACACACCATTAACATAGGTAAGTAGAGTAAATAATTGATCTCTCCAGAGAAACATTAGAAGCCCCTGTAATAACAGAGATCTGTAGCACATGTGAGCAAATCACTAGACACGTACATACTTCAATTGCTTTTCTTTTTTCATATCTACAGCTAAGGCAAAATTACTCTCCTTTTAGTGTCTTTTGGGCTGCTGTTCTTACAGTAACGCTAATACAATAGGCCTTTATTGTGTAAAATGAAAAAGCTCATCAAAAGAAGTTTACAAGATAACCATGGAACTGCATGTGTGGGGTTTTTGAAGGAAACAAAAAAAAATTAGAGTATTAACCTAATATAATCTAATCTAATAATATGCTAATAACAAGTGTTTTTTTCCTCAGTGAGCAGGAAAGAACCCTTAAAGTGCACTCCTTTATGCAGGACAATCGGCAAACAGCAGAACTGTAGAAATGGAAGTCTACTCCTCAACACAAATGCAGGTGTAAAACAGCATCACTGTGACACAGTGATGTGGCCCTGGCTGGGACAGAGACCCTACAGAGCTGCAGGAGGACCTCACTCAATCTATTTGGGTCAAACAGAGGGTTTTTGGTGTTCTTATACCACCATCTCTCTTCCAAGAACCATATTAATTACTGTTTCTTTACTTTCCTTTTAAAAAACTACAATCCAGGTGGGTTTTAGGTTGTTTGTGGTTTTGTTTTTTTGTTTTTTTTGTGTGTGTGTGTTTTGTTTTTTGCTTTCTTTCTTTTTTTCTTCTTTCCTGAAAAGCCAAGGGTTTCTAAGAAAGTTTTTTTCTAAGATGGATTTCTTTTCCCCTGCTCTGTGGATATATACGTTCTCCTTCCAAATAAAGATGCACAATAAGATCTCTTTCCTGACATCTTATGTCATAATCATGAGACAGAGAAAGGCAAAAGTACCCAGGAATTTCTGTGTGGAATTCAAAACTAAAATCACATCAAGACTAACCAAACGTTTCCAGAGCTCCCATCCCTTCACTGCCAAGTTTTTAGATTCTTTTTTTTGACATAAGCAGCAAGCTACAAGATCGTAAATAGGATGCCAGACCTTTTGCCGCTGTAAATTTGGGCAATTCCATTGAATTCCTATTATGCTGTGCAAGTTTACACCAGCCAAAGATTGATCCCTGTATACTTTGTCCCTGGGAACACACAGTTTTCCCTGACTGTTACAATACCACGTTACCATTGTGAAACAAAAATGCTGCATAAAGAGACCCAGTTAGGACTGACATCTAGTGATAAAGCTGCCAATAAGTCAGTTGTGCAGATCTTCACAAAAGCTTTGGGAAATGAAAGCACATGCTGGTTCTTGGCTTTGTTACCAACTACCTTGCTCAAGTGTCCTTCTGTGAACTGTTACACTTTTTGGGTGTGGTTTTTATTTTATTCACATTTTGGTATATGTTTGTGTTCAGTAAAGGGTATGTTTGTCAAAATATAAATTCTTAAAGAATTATAAATTTTGCAAGAAAATTTGGGTTCTGATTCCTGCACTTAGCAAGCACAGTTGTTTTTTTCTGCAATGTTTTTTGTTCAGTACACTGCCCTCCTCACTGCAGATGAGTTTCTAAATGGTACTAGTACCCACCATTGCACAATACAAGGATCACTGATATGCATTTAAATTCCACATAAAATGTTGCCACAATGTAAGAGATAATTTTTTTCTAACTTACTGATCACCTCTATTGTTTCAGCACATGGAGGAAAAAAATGGTATTGAATATATTCACCTAATTTGACTGTGACTTTCCTTGTATGAAACACATCATTGCTTCATTTGTAGCCAGAACTGTTTGAAATAACAGATCAATACACAACAGATTTTAAAACTTAACACACTGATAAAGGGGATATTGTGAAGCAACCCACAGAAGCTAAAATCTGCTGAAGAGAAACAAAGAGGTGTAAAAATTAGTCCTGTGTGAGATTTGGCAAACCTAGGAAATGACAAAGCAGCAGGTTGTCTGAGTATTCGAGAACGGGAGAGGAGAAGAGAAGAAAAAAGAGAAGAAGAAGAGCAGGAAAACAAAAGAAAGTGAGAGAATGCAAAAAAAAATGAGGGAGAAAGCAAGAAAAAGAAAATGGGAAGCAATCTGCTCCAACCAGGGAAATAAAAAGAAGAGCGTGAGAACATTAGACACAAATGGATTCATGTTTTGGAAATTCTGTCAGGTTTTACAGACTTATGATATGACATTATTCTTCATCAGATACATAATATTGATCCAACAAGCAGTGTAACTGAAGTTATACAAAGGTTTGAGGTAAATAACATTAAAAGGGAGACTGGCCACTGGAAGCTTGAAGTACAGTTTACATTCGTGGTTTCCATACCCTATTAAAAATATGCTGGTGGCATATGCTGTTTAAAGAACAGAAAATATCTTTAAAAACTGGGTTATTAAACCAGCTCATAGACTCAGCACAAGTGATGAAAGGTAGCCATGTGTTCAGAGAGCTGAGGTATGAATCATTTCAGGGCTAGTAAGTTGTCCCAGATATTCATAAGCCATCTGTTAAGTGAAAGAGCATTAGGTATATGCAGTGCTAATAATTCTTACATTTAATAATTATACTCAGCATGACACATCATTGGGAACAGCAAAAAAGTACTTTTGGATACCCACAAAACCATCATATGGGATTTTAAATATAGTGTGTGAGAGTATGTTTGAGTGGGTAGTGGTAACTACAAAGAGCTTTGCACATAAATGGACGTGCTTTGAGAAGATGCCTATTTCATTTTCTCACAAATTCCAAGCACTGTTTTTATCAGCAAGGTCATGTATTTTTTTTGGAGCTGGTCAAAAGAGTCTCAGAAATAGGTCTGAGAGAAAAGTAGAATTCATTGAATGCTAGTATTTTGACAAGCTCAGTGTGTTTTTACTCCAGAATAATGCATTGTGGTTTTCTCTCATGTATCATATGCCATTATAAATTCTAGTGGACAAATTCCAGATCAGCAGCCCCCAGCCTTGGCTTGTCCATGGCAACAGTACTGAGCAAATAATATCCTGATGGTAACACTCTCTCCCCTGCCTTGACCACAAAACATGTAGTGTCATCTTTATCCTTAAGTTCCTGCCATTCTTCAATAAAGTCTGACAATCCTCTGAACAGCCTGTTGTGTCTGAGCTTCCATATACTACCTCAAATTCACAACTACTGCAGTTAATCTATTCATGTCACTAGTGCAATTAGGGCACAAATTCTAGTATTAAATTTAATACTTTGGGGCTTCAAATAGCAGAAATTTAGATTACTGTAAGCTGTAATTTCTTAAAGACAGAAAAGAAAGGGCATCATCTCAGGAAGGAGTAAGTCCTCCAAGTCCAGGCTGAAGTCATG
This sequence comes from Merops nubicus, assembly GCF_000691845.1. Taxonomy (NCBI): domain Eukaryota; kingdom Metazoa; phylum Chordata; class Aves; order Coraciiformes; family Meropidae; genus Merops; species Merops nubicus. The sequence goes on along the minus strand of NW_008581053.1, from coordinate 114,543 downwards.
TGTTGAGTCAGTTCTTGGTAGACCCTTGATGCCACGGCTTCCAACTGTGGTACTACATTACATGCCCAGAGAAAGTGACTCTTAGTAAGGAACTGGCAGCTCCCAGACAGATGCAGGTAAACCACTGCAGCAGGACAGGAAAGTTCTTTCCCCACTTTGAATGATGCAACCAGTTGAAGACATACCAAAAAAAAAAAAACAAAAACAAATGACCAGTTGCTAAAATACCAGCTTCAAGAAATGTTTCTATATCTTTCATTGTACAGCTACTTAGTGTTCACTAACTCAGAAAGAAATAGATAACTTCTTTATAAACATGTACACAAATATACACAAATCAGAAGGTTGACACTTTTCAACTTTTCAAATTGTAACAAAAAACCATGCAAACTGCTTAGTTTATGGAGCAAAGTGACAACCTAATCCTACTGGAAATCAGAAAAACTAAGTCATAAATTTAAGCATTGCAGCTACTGTTTTGATGTGTGTGAAGTGTTGTGTGTTCAAATCTAGTAGACAGAACCTATGAAGTCTATGACTTCTTAAACAGACCATTCAGTTCATATTTACCCAACACTGACTATCATCTTCTCTCTGTATATTTACTTTCTTCTGTTATTTTGCACTACATCTCTGTCCCATAATTCTGGGAAATCTGAAAAGCCTTTAGGGAAGCCAGAAGCTTGTTTCCAATAAAGCAAGCTCTTGAGTTTTACGAGTCCAGTACTTGTGATATTGTACTTGTATGGTCAGCTGTAGTGTATAAAATATTAGTAACTCATCATTTTTTTTTCCTTTCCATGACAAACCAAATGAGTTCATTCTCAAAATTATTTCCTCTGAACTCAGGGAAACTCAGAATATCCAAAGACTGAACTTTTCATCAGACTCAGCTAAATACACAGCTTTAAATTCCTCCCTCCCTTTCCCACATCTTCTCAGGAGTACAAATAGAAGGCTCAGGAATAAGTATCAGAGAAATAGAAACTTTCAGCTGTAAGTCACTATCCACATTTTGATGAGGTCAGGAGTAAGGCACTCACTTGTTAAAAATGGTTGCAGTCCTTCTGACCTCTTGAAGCCAGTGGATCTCAAGTAGTTCATGTTGGTGAAGATCCCTGAATTCACAAATCCCTTTTCCAAATCCTTTTTTGACCACTGGATCCCAAAAGCCACTTTCTTGAGGAGTCCTGTTGCTGAGAGTCTTAAGGTTGAGGACTAAGACTAAATACAGAGCGGGAAAGAGGGGGATGTCCTCATAGGAAGTACTCTTTATTAGGGCTGGTGATAGCTTGAGAAGTTATAAAGACTTCTGTCTTTACTGTATCCATATAGCGAGTGAAGACCATGTAGTTTCCATTTCAATCCAGCGGAGTCACTCTTAATGGTTATATTTTGATGGGGATAAGATGCTTGTGAAGAAGGCAAGACATGGGTGAGGAAAAGCTGCCTGTAGCTGTATCTACCATTTTATGCTTGGAGAGCTGGAGTATGGAAATAATGTGTCTCCTCCTGCCTATGCTGAGTTATGATTTTCAGTGGAAGAGAAATCAATGTTTCAGATCCTGACATCTGTATCCTGACCCTTTTGATCTTAACATGTAGCTGTAATTCCACAACATCAAAATCTATCTAGGCAAGAAGAAAGAGGACTGGCCATATTATTTTGAGTATTTTATGAATTTAGACTGGAAATTGAATCATGTGAAGGGCAATAAAGGCAAAATGTAGTATAACTTTCATTCTACTAGGAGAAAAATTTAGATTTAATTTGGGTCAGGTGTCAGAATTTGGATTTTTGTTTACTTTTGTACTTTTTATAGCCACACTCCACAGTAGCAAGATATTATTTGTGAAATCCCATAATTCACGAGAATGGCATTAAAAAAAGTCCCTGAAATGTTATCATTTAATATCAGTTTCAGTTTAATTCAACATTCATATTTTTAGTTTGCTATTTTTAGAATTTATGGTTTTTAATGTAATCAGTTGGGTTTTTTTTAGAGAAGACAAAGTTTAGAAATATGTTTTAATCATTAAAAATGCTGAAAACCCAAGAAATAAGAAAAATAACTTGGGTATGTTCTGTACTGAGAGAAAGCTGAAGAGAGAAATCATATATGAGATGAAAAGCTGCATTTATGTGAAATGTGCTCATTCAGCTAATTTAACCCAGAATGTTCTCTCTGTTTTTTGACAGTAATATTAATCTGTTAGATACTAACTCCTATACTGATGAACAAGCAGTGTGGAGATTCCAACTCTGGGTGTGGACTCCTAACCTAAAAGTTGTGTATCAGTTTCTCACTCACCAAACATTGCTTTAAAAGCACATATATGTGCAGAATATTTGGAGCAAATTGGTGCCTCCCAGGCTTGATGTTCTCTCTCTTCAGTAAGTAGTGTAACTGTGTCCACTCCTGGGATATTTTTTTCCCCCTACTCCATATTTGAGTTGTCCTTCTTAGGGCACAATTTCACAGGAAGAATGAAGAATACTTCTTCAGAGCCTTGCACTATGACTAAACAGTTCACTTACTGCTTGAAAATGAAGATTTGAATCTCTTCAGTCTGGAAAGCAAATCATATGACTCTGTCTCAAAGAATGAAGATACTGTTTAGATAGACATCTTGCACCTCCCCTCTCCTTGTGCTTTGGTGAAAACTCTGGCAGCTAGAAGGCTTTCAGACTCCCCAGCATTTTGCATTTCATTAGGTACTAGATGCTTACTGGAGAAATATGCTATACAAATGCATTGAGTGTCCCATCATTCACTATGCAAATCACTGTTAATATTTCCTAAGCCTAGACCTCCAGTTGGAGTGAACCTTTACAATATCACAGCACATACTGTTAAATACCTTCTAATTTTGCTTACAGAATGTAAGTTTAATGAGAATTTGAACTGTGATCTTTTAATGTGGCCACTTAATTCGTTAAAGGACTGTCTCACCTACACAAATATCTTGGTTCATGAAGTTCATCGCAGTGACTCAGAGCACAGCACACATGAGTAACTCCAAACTAACAGAGTGTTCCTGTATCACTATGGTGCAGTTCCCACTGATTTCTCACCCTGATGGTTTTTTCAGAGACTGTTCCAAAAACAGGTATCTGAAAATGGGAAAGCCTGTCTTTTTAGACAATATTGTCTGAAAGAATACGACAGAGGGAATGACAGGAGAGGAAAATAGTCATAACAAGATCAAGATAGGAAACTTAGATGAAAGGGATTTGAAACTGCTTTACTGGTCTCTTCCAGGGCTCTGCAGGAATAATCCATGGTTTTTACAACAGTTGAGCCTTTGAAAACAACTAGCTCTACAACTCTACTTTTCCTTTTTAATTGTTTTCATTATTTTCAGTTAAGTCTCTAGAATTTCTAGTTGTCCTGTTAATTCATACAGTTGCTAAATAAAGGACAACTCCTAAGCACATGAGGGCAAGACACTGAAGTTTATTATTCATATGCACAAATAAACCTGACATTGCAAATAAGAAGGATTAAGAATTTTTTCATCCAGTCTTTGGAATCTCTGCTGGCAGGGTCAGATGCCTGCTGTAGCCCCAGTGCTGCTGTGAAAAAGCCTGAAAGCAAATAATGACCAAATTCCTCATTCTTGCTCTTCCCTTTCTGCAGGAAGGAAACCAGGCCTGAGAGGCTGCAGGGCACCCATGGGAACTCTAAGACCAATTGCTGGGAGGTGAACCTTCAGCTGAATATTTGGATGACAGTAAATTTAGGCTGCAAGGCACCTTTGCAGTCTAGAGGAAAGTTAACATCTGTTGCTTGACTAACTTGTAATATGCTACTTCAGCTTCCATCAAGATTCAATGACTTGACTGAAAATTATCAAAATGTTTTCATATTTTAATTTTTTTTCTGAAAGAATGTTTTCTTCTGTTAACCATAGAAAGTCCATAGCAAATCCATAGAAATTCTTCTTTTTTTCCTTCCAAAAATCAGTATTTATTCCCCTTTAAAATAAAATTTTTACTAAAAGTAAATAAAGTTTAACAACAATGGTCCTTGATTTCTGGTAAAGGCTCATTTTTGGAAAAATTTGAAAAAAATGTTGACATTTGAATGCAAAAATATATACATGTAAGTACAAAACATGCAGACATAAAGAAGGGCAATTCTGTCTGGAATAACCTTTCTTTACCCCTCACATTTTCCAGCTAAATCTAACTTCATTTAGTACTTCTAACACATGCTTTCCTCCTTGACTGCAGAACACTTGGCAAAGACCTGAAGTGCCCAGGGGTAGATTAGCGTGCAGAGTGAAGAGACCCTGTACAGGATAAATGCAGTTCATCGTATGGCTGTCCAATTTATCACCCAGACATTGCCAAGTATGGAGGGTGTATAAATTATATTAACCTCATCAAAATCCCTCTATTGAAAATAATTGAATAAGAGAGCTACTATTTATGAATATGTTATCTAGGCCTGAAAGCCATACTCTGATACTTTACAGCAGTTGGGTAGCAGCTCGTGGTTGTCCCCCTAACGTGTGAGATAAGGCACCACTCTGGGTGATTAAATATGACAGAATCCTTCCTGGAGAAGTATCAGCTTGTATAAGCTCTTCAAGAAAGTGTTGAATAGATTTACCTGGACAGTGTCAAGTTATGCTGCACTGTTATTATAAAACTGACAAGTAAAGTGCTAAAGGTAAACAGCAGTGGATAATGTAAAAGGACAGGGAAAACCAGCAGTCAACAAGACATAGGGAAAAAAGGAAAGGATTTGGTGGAGAGTCCTTCTTATCCTAAGCCACTTCAATGCACACAGAGACAGAGGAAAAAAAAATTAATCACAGGAATGTTATTGACATTCCCTTAAGTCAGAGGGCCCTGAAAAAAAAAAAAGCATTTTAATGTCTGATAATCAGGGGTAGAAAGAAGGCAACAACAGAAGAAGGTGTGCTCCAGAAAAACAACTTTTACAAAGAGTCAGGGTCCTGATCTTTGGGACCCTGCGTGTAGCAAGTTCTGATTAAGCTGAGCTGGGAGCCTCTGGGAGAAATAAAGGGAAAACTAAATTTTTCAATATAGCTTGAATAATAATAAATTTTAAAAACCATTTATCCTGAAATAAATGACTAATTTATTCCCAGAATTCTTCATCATTTCTGAATAATATACGTGATGAAGTGTGAGAATGATGCTTGATTAAATGAGGTCCCTGGAGTGCATCAGAGGAGATTTAGTCTGGAAAACAGCATCTGCTGTTTCTTTCTTTCCTTCTCTCAATACAGTGTTGTTTCCACATTTAACAGCATATTACCCTCTTCCATTTTTAACAGAATGGGACAATATTTATTCAGATTTTTCTGTGGTGGCCATACAATGAGTCTTTCAGTGTGAGGGTCTGAAAAAATATTGCTGAATACTTATTTATTTTTCCTGGCTGGAACAGTAATTACCTTCCCTTAGTCAGTCACAGGTTACATAAATCTAAGTCATTATCTAATATAATCACACAAGTAAATTTAATTCAGCTGGCTTCTTCCCAGACTATGTTTTTTTCCCATGTTTCTGTTCTCAGCAATGGATGTGACATGGAGGATCACAGCTTCAGTGTGATTGTAATGAAAAGCTAAAAGGTTATGTCAACGATAAACAGTTGGAGATGTTGCCACTTTTGTCCTTTGCCAGTGCAACCAGTTTTGCACTGATGAAGTGTAGATGCGTTGTTTGATACAGCTGCATTGTACATACCTGGCCTTACCAGTTGTGGAAGCTGAAGCCATGAATAGCTTGGTTGGAAGGCCGACGGAGCACCCAAGTTACTGGAGTTGCAACTGAAACACCCATGGTGAATGCTGAACTACAAAAATAAAACAAGTTAGGAGATGTTATTTGCACCCACTGCTGCTGCTATTCAGCAATATAATGTTGCAGTAGAAATACTGAATAATCATGAGAATGATGGAAACGTTGATGATACAATCACACCTTGTATGTAATGGGCATTTTTCAGTCTTTAAATTGCTGTGTTCTCTTCATGGCCTTCTGCTTTGCTCTTCTGGACTGTTAGTGGGACTACTGGGCTTGGTACCCTCATTACACTTTTCTTCTACCATCATCTAATGCCACCCCTTCAGACCTACTGAAAATGCCACTTGCAGTGCATCTCACAAGCATTTAACTGTGGAAGAAATTACTTAAAAAGAGCTTATGAGGTTATTCTTAATACTACATGCTTTGTGTTTGCTATAATCAGGGAAGATTTAGAACAACCTCTCCTGGTTATTGTTGATTTTGTTTTGCCCCACCCCACTCCACCTTTTCTGACAACTCCAAAGCAACCCAACTAAAGTGAAACCAGGCAACTCAGCAGAGCCATACCAAACACTGGATGTTCAGAACTGCATAAACCTTTCCTTGCTGATTGATTGAAAGTAGTTATTTAAATGGCCAAAATGAAAATTAGGACCAGGCTTCTCCATACCCTTCTGTGCAGCAAAGACCCCTGTGCATAGCCTGCCCAGAATTTAGGAGAGATACTGCCATATCAAGCACCCAGAGCAAGGGGTTACCTTTCTGGGAAACAAATGTAATTAATTGTGTGAGAGTAACATTCCATGATTTTTTTTTAAAAAAGCAGCAAATAAGGATGTTGTGGCAAAATGCACAGTACAAAAAAATGTGCCAGAATTGTGGTGCCACAGAAGATAGGAACAGAATAAAATAGTCTGGTGAATATCTTCAGACAGGCCTCAGATCCCTCTAAAGCATACAAGGGTGGTACCAGCCTTCAGCAGTGTCCCAACCAATCTCAACAGGATTTTCATCCCTCCTTCCCTTGCTGTACTCACACTATCTGCTTCCAACTCACAGCACTGTGGGAACATTCAGTATCTGTGGTAGCAGTAGTTTGGATTAAAAAAAAAAAAAAAAACAAACCAACAACATTGTAGCACTGTACTTATTCAACATCAGAAATATATGCTGAAAGATGACTGGTATGGAGGTGGCCAGATGCTTGCCCACAAAAAGCTTTGGAATAATACTTGGGGTACACTGAGTGGGATTTTTTTTTTTTTTTTAAGATTTTTTTTTTTTATTTTTTTAATTGAAAGTAAAACTGTTCAAACCCTTCCAGCATACATTGCTCCTTCATTAGCACACACTTTCTCCCCACCAATTACTCGATTTGATTAGAAAGACAACCATTTCTACAAGATGTTATGCCAATATTAACTAGCAACAAAGATAATATCAAAGATAAAACTGCCATCAAGTTAAAGATAAAACTGCCATCAAGTTATTACAAGGCTGTAATTTTGTTGAGCATTTTTATGAAATTATAAAACTGGATATCATATCTATATCTGATTATGAACAGCAACATATCCCTGTGAGTTAATAATTACAGTCTTGTTTTTACTTGTTGACAGTCTATGACTAATTGCTGTCTGAAGAGAATTTAAACAGATCAATTCAAAATCAACCATCTAAAAGAGAGTGAGCATGTTTAACATGCATCTACGCGGGACTGCAAGGTTTCTGTACTTTATTTGGATATCTCTATTATGTGGTAGCTCATTAAGAGAATAAAGCCAAAGTGCATTATCTAAAAAGATAATTTACTAATTATAAAAATCTTTTAATTCTTTGGGGTTTGTAAAGCTGTTAATTTCCCTGTATTCAGAGTAAAGCAGAGGAGAAGACTTTTTGGTTTCCAAGCTTAGATCTTCTATCTAGCCATGAATGACAAACTGCCGAGAACCAGAATCTTCCAGAACTCAGAGACAGTCTGTTTCTAAAACTTTGGATGAGCTCTGATCTGGTTCAGTGGATTGCATATCTTTAAGGGCTAGAGTGTATTAAGCATTCTTTCTGGGTATTTTCCAGTCTTGTTTCAGCTGAAAGGATTCTGGGTCATACTCTGACCATGTTCTGTAACATGGATGTGGGATCAGTAAGTGGGGATGATGCAGAGATTTGCTTCAAAAGCACAACCATTATCCACACGAGGTCAGAAATGCCCTCACAGTGTTGCACTGTGTTTAGGAACAGTAATACTAAAGCCCCACTGGTTAGTTGGGTAAACAGGAATGACAGAATCTTATCTTAAACCTTTTATCATCCAGCTTTGAGAAAGGATATCTCTATTTAAAGAATAAGCTGCTTTATCACGTCAGAAGGTTTATTATCTTTATCTGGAATGTCATTGGAAATTCAGACTTGTGTGCTCCTTAGCAAGCAAGCATCACCACTGCTTCTAGAAGTCCCAAATACTGTGTGAATGATAAAGCAAGGCTACACAAATATTTTCTTTCCTCCTATCAACTTTTCTCTTTATTAAAATGCCAGGCCTGTTTTCTTTTAAATATTGTATTTTAAACTGTAGCTAGTGGCTGACATAATACACAAGCATACCACCCACTTTGGAGAAATGTGGTTCTGCCTGAAAAGCATTTAGAGGTTTCCTGTTTGGCAGTGTACATAATCTAGTGAGAAAACTGTTCTCTTACATTTATGTGATGTCGTAGGCTCTGTACCAAAGTTGAGGAAAACACCAATTGTCACTTACTGTTGCATTGCTCTTTGTGGTTGCCAAATGAGACTCGTAACATAAGTCATCTAAAGACAGAACCAATAAATAGGTACATTCACACAAGGCAGCATAGCAAAAGACAGTTATTTCTGTGTTACACTTCATTTTGCTTAAAAACTCTGGAATCAAAAGACATCGAGAAGGGGCCTAACAGGAAGCTGGGCTACATTCAGAAGACTACTGCCAGAAGGTCAAGGGAGCTGAGCCTTGCTCTCAACTCAGCACACCTGGAGCTGCACCCAGTTAGCATCTCCCTAATACAAAAAAGACAAGGAGATGCTGGAGCAAATACAGGAAAAATGCTGCAAAGATGCTGAAATGATTGAAGCATCTGACATACAAGGAAAGGCAGAGAGAGACAGGAGTGATCAGCCTTAAAAAGAAGAGGCTCGGGGGAATCTCAATGTGCACAAATACTGGCAAAAGGAAAGAGAATGGGCACAAACTGAAATATTTAAGATTTCATTAGAGAAAGACAGAGTCTTTTACTGTGAGGGTGGTCAAATATCAGCACAGCTTGCCCAGAGAAGCTGTGGAGTTTCCATCCTTGGAGATACTCAAAACCCCTCTGGACATGGTGGTAGGCAACTCCTTCTCTAGCTGACTCCGCTCTGAGCAGGGGGTTGCACTAGATAACCTCCAAAGATTCCTTATAGTCTAAGAATACTTTCAATAGTAATAGCAGATTAATGTCTCTGGTAGCAATGAGTTTCTGAAGCAGATTTATTTTAAACATTTTATCAGGAAACATTAAGTATATTTAAATATCTAATCGCTTCAAATTAACAATAAGGGCTTAATATAAATAGAGACTGGAAAAGATTTAGTAAATTAGTGTGATAAGTGACAGGTTAATTACTCTGCAGATCATTTAGCAACACATTTATTTTAGAAATAAATAATTTAACCAAATTCAGCCTGTTAAGAGGGAAAAAACCCACAAATTTTTAGGCATTTGTTCCTATTTTGGTGAATAAATGTAGTTAGTGAACTTTATCACAAGCACTTTGCTTTCAGCTTTCATCCAGTATTTATTAATTGCAACTGAAGCAAGTGTTGGGTCTGTAACTTCATTTTAACCTGGGCTCCTCTAAATGCTTGTAACCTCAGCTGTCCCTTGTTGTGTGGTGGTGGGGTTTTTGTTGGTCTGGGTTTTTCTGGGGGGTGGAACATGGAGGGGTGGTGGTGTTCGTGTCCCTTCCCCTCTCTGTAGGTAGGCCAAAGAACTATGATGTCAAAGCACAAAAGAATATGCAGCTGAAGTGGCTTAAAGGTAAATTTAGAAAACAGTGCAAACAACGGTCCTTCAATGAAAAGTGATTCTTAGGAACACCAAACTGAAAAGGCCACAACCCTGACAAACAAGTGCATGAAAGTAATGGAGATAAATGCCTGTCATTATTAGTAGGCACCATTTCAGCTCATTTATTCTCTTTCCCAGCATTTCTGCTGAAAGCATATAGAACAGAAATATTGGCAAAATCCAGTCCTAGGCAGACCAATCTTCCAGAAGGCCTTCTAACCTGTGAAGGAAACACCAACCATACCAAGTATGGCATGCCCTATGTACTTGGGGCAGGGGGTCAGGAGTCTGCCATGTCCTGCGTGGTACAACAGCTTCTCTTTGCCACACATGGTAGCTGGGGCACAAGGAATACACTGAGAACACCTTACTTCAACTCTCAAAGCAGGTAACTATAATGTCTGCCAAAAATCTCTTATTCTCTCTTCCTGAAACATCTTCATAAATCTAACCAGATTTCTTAGAACATGCACAGGTCAACTACATAGTAACTTTTAAAGTAAGAATATGGAAAATTTCAGATGCTTTAATATTACTGGCAAGGCTAAAGATGGTATGTATTCCACTGAGAAGTGTAGGGTTTTGAAAGATGTTAACATCTCTTTCTTAAGAAAGATGTTAACAGAAAATTCTTGGAAACCCATGATTTGCTCCCCACATATCTGTAATTCCCACTGATTTCAATAAATATATATTGATTTTTGTTTGGATATCTATTGAGATTAATTCAGTCAAGAAGTAAGTATTGACCAAAACAAAGAGTAGGTCAATACTTACATTGAAGGAAAATACATCTTCATCTTCACTGGAAACAGAAGCTGATAGGCTAAATATTTGTCTTAATTTATTTATCCTTTGTAACTCCTGGAGATTCTACTAGTGTAACTGAGCATAAAAATAATAATTATTTAGCTCATATAACTCATAGTGATTAGCTGGAATTAATCCTCTCTTTTGGCTATTTCAAGGGAAGATAAGGCTATTAAATTCATCCTACCACCACTGTAGGACTCAGCAGTCGGGGTTAACTGTTCTTTAAAAGTACTGCAAGTTTTGGGTTTTGCTGGTGTCAATGTGTTAGGGAATATGAGAGCCATTTTAGGGTAACATAATCTCAGTGTTATTAAGAGCTGTTTACAAACTGCAAATGGGAAAATTTATTTAAGAAATGAAGACATGTTCCTCTTTCTATGTAGACTTCTTCAATGGAACATGTTGTTGAAGAGGTTATGTATGATTAAGTCATTAAGATGGACTGCATGCTCTCTAGATGTCCATTCCAACCTGTATTATTCTACAATTCCCTAGAGAAACGATGGCATGACAAAAATCCCATATTGTTGCACACTTGTAAGCAGTGTTCAATAGCTAAGTAAAGACTCATTCAGTGGCTCTATGACAAGAATGATTATTTTAGATCAGAAACAAAGCTCTAATAGTTTTAGTCTGCATTATTCAAAAGACAAATTTAAAATTTTTCCTATATTTAAAACCTTTTCTAGATAGGAGCAGAAGGCTTGCATTTGGTGTAGAACAAACACTGTGCTTGCTGATGTTTGAGTCATCATTTTCCTTGCAATTTAATCTGACCTAAATATGTAGCCTACAATGACAAACATAAATGAGCAAGAGGTGACATTTTACAACATTTCATATGAAACATTTTTATGATTCTCTGTTCTGGGTATTATATAAATTAAATATGCATTCATCTAGCATATCACATTGGAAAAAAATCATATGGTGTGTTTAAAAGGCAACCTTGAACATATTAGCATGTTTAAAATGTATTTCCCAGGGAGAAAGCCTTCTCTAAAAGTAGACATTATGTAGTAGGAGAAAACAGGCTACATTTTTTCAGAAAAATTATTTCATTAGGAATTAAAATGTTCATATATGGCTGAAATGCTACTTCACTGGAAAAAAAAAAGTATGTGTCTTTTAATGAAAACTTGAGTAAAATAGGGGAAACCACGAATTTATACAGTGCAGAGAAGACTTAACACCTGGCTTTTGAATTCATTATTTGAATGTGGTCTTAGTATGAAAACGTGGATCTTTCATGCGAGGGATTCAATTTCAGGTAACAACTTTTATCTTTATTTTTAACCTTGTCTGATGAAGAAGTAATATGTCAGCTTCTTTGTTTTAATTTTGCTTGTGGATGGTAGTCATGCAGTCTTGGGCAAAGCCTGCTAAAATACTTTTTCTAAGGGGGGAAAAAAACAGTTAAAAAAAAAAAAGGATCTAAACAATTTCACACCTTCAAAAAATCTAATCTTCTAAGCTATTGCTTTTTTCTTTGTTTCACTGAAAAAAAAATCCCTTACATATTTCATTTGGATAGCCTTCCATCTCTGTCACTTTTTGGGGGAAAGAGGAAATAACTGTAGAGATTGACATTTTAATTTCTATCTGTCAAGAATGAAATATCTGAATGAGCACACACTAACAGGGCAGTGGAAATTTGACTGAGATCTTAACACTAAATTTGAGTGAAGAAAGAGGAATTAGAAAAAGTCTCTGATGATTGACAGTGAGGAAAAATTGTATCTTACTTAGTTTGGGTGGGCATCTTATTTTTGTACAAAATCAGTAAGTTTAAAAGCCTAAATGAGAACAATATCAATTATACCCGTGCTACTGAATGTTGATTATGACAGAATCAGGGCAGGTTTTCCCAATATCAGCTAAACTTTTATTTCTTCATGGATCTCCAATATTTTTCCTCAAAATCATGACAGAAAAAGGCATGTTTATTCATAAAATAAAGCTGTAACTTGAGACACATTTTGCTCTTTTTACATGGAGGTGTATTTAGACTGTAATTAAGGTATCAAGAACCTCTGTTTCTCTTATGACTTTACAGAAAGAATGAGCATATTAACTTCTGCATGTTAGCATATCTTTTATGAACACCTGTCTTTGGGGATTTGTTGACCTCTTAATTAGATCTATTCCTCCTTTAAAATTTCTCATATATACATTTGTAATTAAAGCGGGATGGGCAAAAGTAAAAACACAATTTCTTTTTTCATAAAAACTGAAAAGAATTAAAAAAGCCCTTTCTAGATATGGATTGAGTAAAGTGTGGAGAAGAAATAAAAATGACAACAAATATTTGGTAGGAAGTGCTAGGAAACTAGCAAGGGCATTTGAGTGTTGAAAGTAAAACTCATCTAGCTGTTCAGCAGCAGTAAATGAAAGAAGGTTACTACAGCACAGAGTTCTTAAAAGCCTAACTACATCTAGAATATTTAGTCCAGCTTAACAAAAAAGCTAGAAACTCTGAATTTTAATATTTACTGGGTATTAATTTAAGTTATGCTTATAATTGTGGTTAAGTATTATGATTAAAAAAACCCCAAACTATTGCTATGTGTTGTGAAAGATCTATTTGTGAGCCAATAACTAGCTCTAAATGTTCTAAGTTTTACATAGTTCCAAAGGTATTTCATATTCAGGTGTGACTAGTAAAAGAATCTGTGCATAGAGAAACTGGGCTAAGATATTACAAACATCTTTTATGTATTTCCTTTACAAGTGAACGCCATATGATATAGTTTTAGGGGAACCAGGGTTACCAATGTCAGAAATTAATTGAAGAGAAATAACTAACAGCAGGGATATTCAGGAAAGCCTCATTTTGATAGATTTGTTGCTTCTGTTGCATTTATACAGCATATTTTCTATAAAACCTGGTGAAAGGAATAATTCTTAAACATGGTCAATAGCTGGTCTACCATGTTTTGATTGCTCACAATCCATATATGAGCCAGAGCACTGAGATCATGTAGTAGGAACAGTAAAAACTAATTGTAAATGCTATGAAAATAATCCTTCCTCACCTTAACTCTGCAGATTTCTAGGGAGTAGAATAAACAGCACTTTCTAAAGAAAAGTCATTGAAATTTTGATTTTGTGGATGAGGAAGAAGTACTCATGACAATTATCTCTGAAGGAGCTGGTAATGACAATAGATGAGCAAACCAATCATGATTCCATTGCTGTATATTCTTGCATAAAATCATGTTGCTTATTGTACATTTATAAATGTCAAGTGCAGTTGTGCCCCAAATGTATTTGAACACTGGGAAATCAGACAGATTTTGTATTAGTTTATTGGAAAAAATTTAATGATTTATTTAAGAGACTCAGTTAAGCTGCAAATTTAGTTATTTGATGAAGAAGTTGCTTATTGATGTAGACATAAATAGACAGGCAGACAAATAGTTATTCCTACAAAATGAAAGGTTTCCAAATCCTCACTAAATTGTATTTCTGATTACTAGAGGAGAGAAAGGAGTTTCACAGGCAAGGCTCCAGCTCTGTAATCATAAAGTCGATTCTAACTGAATGGATGGGGAGGTGAATAGTCCAGGACTCATACTGTAACTGGCAGAAGTGCCAAAAGGGAATTGCCTCCACTAAGGACCACCAGACTTCAGTACTTTATTTCTCTACATTGGCAGAGCTGCACTGACCTCTGCAGAGAAATGTAATTTCAACACTGGATGGAAAAGTTCCTGTCTAAAACTCTCATCTATGGAATAGTCTTAAAGACAAGAGTTATAGCTCTTTGAAGAATGGGGATGACTCTCACTATTTTTCAAAGTTAAACAGAGCTTTTCAAATTCTGTGACACTTTTGGTAAAATAAAACTCTTTACTAAATAAAACTTAAAAAAAAAATTGATAAACTGCAATTCTAGGTACTACATTAGAGGATTTAAGATCATCAATTCAGGGTAGTCTATTCATCACTCACATTTCATTTACCCCTTGATAATTACTCCAGTAACACTGGTAAGGGTGACAGTTTCCCTAAAATACTGCACGGTGCTTAACCATTTAATAAATAGTATCATTTGCAGCATAACTACTGGAAGTTACCCAAGAGAGCAGATCTGTGTGGTTCTTGCTGCAAACAGCTGTACAGGTCTGCAGAAGAAGACCAAGAGCAGGTAAACCATAATCAGATTTAGTCATGCTCACTAGGTTCAAAGTACATCTTTAGACTTACTATTTTCATCATGTATATAATTCCAGAAAATAAGATGTATCAACATTTACCAAGGTAAAGTCACATTGACAAAAATCACTAGTTTAATTCCAGTAAGCTCAAAAAGTGAACCATATATTTTGCCCCAGCAGTATTTAAATGACTCAAAAATCTGCATTATATGGCAAAATTGCATGTAGAACTCATGCTATACAAATCTTTAGTAATTTAAACCTTGATCAAGAGCAAAAAGGACTGTCAGGGTGGAGTTACAGCATTCCTTGAAAGAAAGGACTTTTTTTGCCTTAGGTTGAAAGTATCCATGGAGACACTGTATTAAATTTTATGGGATTACACCACAAATTAATTTGGTCTTCAGTGTTCAGAGTGTAAACAACAGCATTATTAGTGTGTTCAGACCTCTCTGGTCTTAATGAACTGATCAGATTATTCTATTCACAGGCTTCACAATGATGAGGATCATTATGTATTGTCAAAAGATTCAGCACATAACATTCATAATGCTGAAGCTTTGCTGAAGTATCCTAATGTTATAGGCTGATAAATTAAGCGGCCTCAGAGTTCTCATTAGGTATGTCAAGCTGAATTGCTGTGTGTTTTGCCTTAGCTAATGGGCTGGGTGACCAACAGCAATTCACAACTGGCGACAGAGTAAGATCTTATTAAGGCAGCTGAATGAGTCTTTTGAAGAGGTACCAAGCAATAAAAAGCTGTTAAAGTTTGAAGTGTGCTCCTCCGCATTATGGAATATGAATATTTGCGAAAGAAAGTTTCTTTCACCTACTTTTAAAGAGATAGATACAAACAAGTGAGAAATAAATAAATTAGTTGTATTGAGAACGGTTGAGAGATTGATCTGAAATGATTGATCTTTAACTTTCACTGTTAGTGAATCTTTATATTTAGACAAGATGGAAAGAGGATCCTGTTATTCTTACATATTTATCTGTGCTCTGCTACTATCACAGTTTTAAGTCTTGTAAACCTTTCTTATTGTGTTTTGTGATATTACCAAAGAATTGAAACATACTGTTATAACTCTGTTTATATTTGTATATACTGAAAGCCATTATATAATTTTAAGTGACAATTCATTTTCCTTTGAAAAACCTTTCTATAAAAGCATAAATAACATTTTTAAGGTTTATATAAAATGAGGAAAACAGCGTGCAGGAACATTCATGACAAGGGTTTTTGTCCTCCTGTGAGTATGACGTTTCCCTGTAGTAATTAAACTGTGACAACTTGCCAGTTGTGGCACAGTAATTCAACAAATTTCAGACTAACTTGAGTTCTTTAATCACATGTAAAGACTGCCTTCTTCTAAAGCAATTCGTATTAACTTCTAAAATTTCTGAAATTCTTCTGAAATTAATAAAGCAAATTGTGCTGTTTATGGTTTTGGTGGATGGTCAGTGTGCATATAAAGGATGGACTGCCTTTCTAATGCAAAGTTTGTGATTATTTTTTCTGCCTCACATCTCAATAGATGGTGAGGATACACCCCCTCCTCCCTTATTCCTCCATTACGACCATATGGCTGGGTAGTGACATCCCCCAGCTTTTGAAAATATTTAAAATACTTGTCTTCAACACATATGATTAAAAATGTAAATGAATTTTCTTGCAACGTTCATTTTTAATGTAGATTTCAATTCTCACTGGACACATCTCACCTTCCTTCTAGTACTGTCTGTACTCAAGTTTAAGGCAATACATCATCATGCACTTGGAAATTGGGGTGTGTTGAGTGGCTTTGATGTATTTTCTGTGTACTCCAGAAATGTTTAGTTAGTGCAGTGGATCCAGTCCAGAAATTGATCATTTCAGAACTGATGTAGTCTATAAGCATATCAACATTCACATGAATAAACAGAGTTCCCTGGGCCACGATTCCTTCCTTACAACATTCCTAAAATACAGTCATCCTGTATGATGGTGTGGGGACGTACTCTGGCTGTAAATTACAATCCACCTTTTCAAAAGCTTTCAAAACTAGAAGGCAATGGCATTTGAGTACCTAGAATGCGACAGAATTAATAATCTGCAACATCATTTTCTTTCCCTCGGCTCATACACAAACATTTTTCCAAACAAATACCACAAAGCAGTTTACTAACAATACAAAATTCCTGCAATGCTAAGTCTAGTTAATGACCTTATTCACTGTGCCTCAGAATGATTAAAAAAAACATTATTGCCAGAGACAATGTTTTGAACTTTATTAAATCTTGTGACAAACCCATCTCTGTCAGTTTGTCCTACGAGTGCTGGGAGGATTGCTCAATGCATTATCTTCTAACTGCCATCTCAGGAGCACTGCAGACTGTCCCCTGTGGTGACCTTACTGACAGTTCCAAACAACAATAAACTAAATTCACTGTATGTGAAATGTAGATATCTCTGGCTAATGGCATGCTTGATCTTTAACTCTTACAGTGCTGGGGATATCTTGCATTAGCCTTTTCCCAATTTGTTGCACACGTACCTCTGCTGAGTGTTGAAATTCTACCTACAATAAGATAAAGCCTCGTAAGAATAAGGTGTAGTGGCCTCAAGTTGCAGGGACCAGACTCCTTTCAGAATCTTTCAGTTATATCCTCTCCTGGGCTCCTGGAAATCCACTCTAAATGTTATAGAAGCACTGAACTACAAGATACAGAGGTAAAGCTGATCTTTGAAAACGTTTCTAATATTCAGCTCAAATTCTGACTGTGACTATTCTTTAAAAATACAAATAAAAAATCTCCATAAACTTCTAGAATCTTTAAAAACAAATGAGCATTCAAAAATGGCTTTTCAATTAAGGCCATCTGAAAAAAGCAGCCATCCTGGTTCTAGACCTCACATAATTCCAAAAAAGTCTCAAAAACCTAGCTCAGCTGACTCAGCAGTAAGACACTAGAGATACTCTAGTAACATTCCTTGGGCATGGAGAGAGAACTTCCAACAGAGACTCTAAGAAACCTTTGATGGTGTTAAACTTTTAAAAAGTATCCTCAAAGAGATTGCTTTTGCCATTAGCAACACATATATTTTACAGAAGTAGTAAGCCAACCTGTAACTTCTGATATACAGAAACATCCTAAAATTGCATTTACATTCAAATAATCAAATACATATAATTTTGAAAAATCATTAGATTTTTCACCTGTCTAAAATGTGAACTCATATTTTGGCAAAATCTGTTATTTTTTTCTTGTTTTTCAAAGAATCTGGTTTCAAGTTACCAATTCTTTCATAGATCTCTTGCAGTGTAAATTATGGCACACGTTGGGCATTCTTCTTCCATCTTCTTAAACTAACATAGTGCCAAATGCTCACATCATTTGTGATTAGACAACTTAAAATTTCACAATGAGAAATTACATTATTTAAGGAGTGAGTACATTTCCTGATTATTCTGCATTTCAGAATTTGGATGAGTACCAAATAATGAGCCTTTTGTCTTTGGTATAGACTTGTAAAATCTCAATGAGATTTTAAATCTGCAGGTACAAAGCTTGTAGGGACTACAAATAAGCTGGAGGACAAGCTAGGAATTGAAATGAACTTGACAAATGGGAAAGCAGATGAAAAGCATAAGATGTTTATTCAGCAGGGACAAAGGCAAGGTTCTAAGCATGAATAATTAGCTATGCAAATGTAGGCCGTGGATCAAATAGTTTACAGTTTTACAGAAAAAGGTGTGAGGTTTGTTATGCATCAATGATGATCATGAGTCAACAATGTTACCCTGTTGAGTAAAAAGCCAAATAACCCCCTCAGACAGCTGAAAATGAGTCAAGATTCCTCAGGCAGGCTTGCCCTACAGAGAGAACTGAAAAAGCTTTGGCTGGAGCATGCTGTCCAGCTCTTCACTTTGATTTCCAAGAAACATGGGCAAACTAGATAGAATAAAACAAGGGCCATGAAACAGGCAGGGTTTCTTACTTATGAAGAAAGACAGAAACAATTGTTTAGCTCAAAGAGGAGAGCAGGGAAAAACATGACGACAATCTGTAAGTAGGTAAAAGTATTTTGTAAAACAGAAGTTATCTATAGGATAAGAAAACCCCAAAACTGCAATAGTAATAGTTCAATTTCCTCTCCAGAGAATAACCTTCCATTTTAGCCCTTCACTTCCTTCACTAATAGCAGCGATATGGACATCATCTCTAACATGAAATCTTTTAAGAGCAGGTAAAAGAAATGGCTGTTAAGAATAAAGAAGTTATAATAGATACTGATATAGTACTTTTTCAAGTCTTTTTCAGTATTGTTTCTAATCAAAACCTAGCAAGTAAACATATATACATGGAATGAGAAGTAGAGAGCAAGAGCAACAAAAACAGAAACATAGAATGGTTTGGGTTGGAAAGGACCTTAAAGATCATTTAGTTCCAGCCACCTGATGTATGTCAAGAAATCTTTTTCTCCTGGAACTTTTTTCCAGTGTTCCTTCAGTGTGGCAGAAGCATAGTGCTGATTCTCATCATTTAGCTGCTGTTTTATTCCCATGAACAGGGATTAGCATGTCTCCTCTTGAATATAGCAGGCACATGCTTTTGGAGTATGGAATAGAAGTAGTAATTTTAAGAATGTACTCCTCTACTAAGGGAGCAACTAATCGTCACTTCCAGCAATTAGTTAAGAGAAAAAGAAGCCTTGTTTAGAACACTGCAATGACTTCAAGCTGACAAAAGGAATGAGAATGAAGAAAAGACTTTCTCCAGACCTGCTTTACAAAGAACACATTCTCTAGTTTTTGGTTTGTGTATTTTGTGTGTTATATTTCTTTATTAATAAGAAATATATGTGGCTGCATTGCAATAGTGAGAGATTGTCGTGCACAAGTGGTCTGTGATGTTGCAGCAGCATCTCTATTTGCTATCACAATTTAAAAAAAAAAGCACCTAAATTATTGTTTTGAATTTAATCTGTCCCATCATCTAAATTCTCTTCCTTGATCTAATCATACGAGAATCTTTTAAGAAAAATCACCACCTAAAATTGTTCAAAGGCCTTATACAGCAAACAGGACAGGAAGAAAATTTATCTACAACTCAAAGGGTAATGCCAGCCGGCCAGCTATCAATCTTTGTATAATATTTTCTTGGCCATAATGTTTTGTAAATCAAAATTCTGAAAGGAGTTTGTATGTGTAAATGCAGC
The DNA here is from genome assembly GCF_000691845.1 of Merops nubicus. Lineage (NCBI taxonomy): Eukaryota > Metazoa > Chordata > Aves > Coraciiformes > Meropidae > Merops > Merops nubicus. The sequence continues at coordinate 94,491 of NW_008581053.1, read as the reverse complement.
AAGCAGTACTTGGTTCATCCATAAATATATATTGGCTTAAAGAACAGTTCCACCACATGGTGTTATTTAGAAATCTGTGAGGCTTTTAGAGATTCAAAATTTCATTCTGCAAAAGAGCTTTAATTTCTGTGGCTCTGAACTCTCATATATTAAATTTCAAGGTATCTATTGGCAAAGCAGTAAAATTAATTCAGATAAAATAGTAATTTATTGTTGAAAAAACAGTTAGACAGAGATTAGACTTTGGGACATACTCTCCTCTTGATGCATGTGCTTAATTCCTCTTAGCACTAAAGGGTGACTTTGGAACAGACTATCTGCCTTTCAACTTCACTGTAACACACAGATTCCATTTCAAAAACAAGTGGGTGCTAAATTTAAGAGTATTGTACAAAGCAAATAAGATTATCTAACAATACAATGATAACACCATGACATGAGGGTTCAAAGCATGGCTGAAGTAGATTTAAGTCGGCAGCAGACTTCATCAAATACTATTTTTAAGGCCATCAAAAAGTTTATTTTTATTCATGTTTGCTGTGTTCAGCTAAAATACAATTTCTTTTACTCCACACATCATGGCCTGCATTAGGACTTGCTAAAAAAACATGCAATACAACTAAATATATGACATCAGCAACATCTCTGGGCCTTAAAAAGCCTAAGTCACATTTACATCTTGCTTTGAAGAATTAAATTATGATGTGAAGCCAGTATTACTATGCTATTTCTTAACTTTTGTCATTAATTCTATACAACTTAGACAAGTAACTCAATGTTTATGTCTCAGATGATCCCTGATGGATGTGAGGCTTAACTAGTGCCTGTTCACTATTTGGGAACATCAATACAAAGTAACATAAAAATGAAAAAAAAAGCCCACACATTTTCTTAGGGCATAAAAGTAATGCACTAAATATTAGATACAAAGAATGCTGATACTAGATACAAGGTAAATCACAGTACCAGGCAGGAATATAGAAAAGAATGAGAAAATGTAGGATATAAGGATAACTATCAGATTTTCAAGAACCTCATCAGTTTTGGCTTCAACACAGTCCATAGGAGAAAGTCCAGGAAACTATTTTACAAACTTAAATCTAGTCATCTCAGATACATCCCAAATTATATTGTTTTCCATGGCACTCCAGTGCTGACCAACAGAGTTGTCTTAGAGAGCAATTCTGAAAGCATGTGAAGTAAACAACAATGAACAAGAGAAAACAAAAACCCTTGAATTTGTGGGCCCATTCTAATACCTGACATCATGCAAAGAGTGAAACTTCTAAAGAGTTCCATTTAAAATAAGAAAAAAAAGTCATGCCTCCTCATCTTTTACTGTATTAACAATGAAGGAATATGTTACACTTAGCTGAGATTATAATCTGGTCTAGAAGTGATAAAAGTTTAGAAATATTTGAAAGAGCTATACATTTTTCAGAAATTGTATTGAGTTGAATAACACACATTTTCAAGAGGAAGAGTAAAAGGTATAGTTAAGTAGAAAGCTTTTTCTGAATAATTTTAAAGACATCTTACTATCACTAAAATAGAGATCTACTTTTGCATCCCACCTACATACAGTAACAAATAAAAACATGTAAAGAAAACCTAAAAATTCTCAGGTGACATTTTTAACAGGAATATTACTTTCAAAATCTAAGAGATAGTTTCATGTCAGTATCAGGGAGACAAAAATATACAGATTTATTTTCTTCCCTGGAGAAAAGAACATTTGCTTCAAACCTTACACAACAAACAGTAATTGCATAGAAAAACTGCATGCCTTGTACTCAGTTAGCAGCGTCAGCTCCTCCCCTGAGGGATCCTCAAGCTACAGAACCCCACCAAAAGGGCTGGCAGAGCTAAGGGGGTGACAGCCCCTTGTTTCATCTACAAATTTCTGATAGGTTGACCCTGGCTGGTTAGCAAGCACACACCCACCAACCCACTCCCTTCCTCAACAGGGCCGAGGGGGAGAAAACAAGAAGAAAAAGCATATGGGTGAAAATAAAGACAGGGAAATCACTTATATATTACCATGCTTAACTTGGGAAAAATTAACCAGATTTGTTACCAGTTACAATAGACTGGGATAATATGAAGCATGGACAAAATTTTAAACACCTTTCCCTCCCCGTGTACCCCAGGCTCCACTTCACTCCCCCATTCCCAACTCTCCCCCTCCCTCAGCAGTGCAGGGGCGTTGGGGTGAGGGTCAGCACACAAGGTACCTCTCTGCAGCTGCTTTCACCTCATCGCTTTCTGCTGCTCCAGCGCGGGGCCTCCAGGACAAACCTGCTCCTGTGTGGGCTCCCCCCTGCAGGCCGCGGCTCCTGCCCAGGCCAATCTCTGCTTGAAGCACCTGCTTCTCTTCTCAGAAAACTGCCCCCACAGCTGCCCCTCCCACTGTTATTCCCCTTCCTCACTGTCTGAAGGGTGGGGTTTGCCTTTGCTTAAACACAGTTCTCCTAAGACGCCATGGCTGTGGCTGAGGGGCTCAGCTGTGTCTGGTGTGGGGCCAGACACCTCCCGCCACCAGCGCCTCACCACATGCAGCCGGGAAGGCCCCAGCGCAGGACTGAACCTCTACCTCAAATCCCTCCAGCAATCTCAGCAATTTTAAAACTGAGGACCTTATCTGAACTAGGAACCCTGGGCAGTGTCACGCCAGGCCCCACACATGGAGTTTTCCATGGTACCTACAGAAGGTGAGAAGATTCCTCTCCCATCCTTTTGCCATGGCAGCAACCAGCCCCTAAGCCAAAACCTTGACAGAAGCTGCTCTTAAATCATGGCGTTGGTGCTTTCCAGTTGACAAAGGTGTTTCTTTTTCCTCCCTTCAAACTGTTTACTGACAACCACAGCACTCAGAGGCCGAAGGAGCTGTGGCTATCGATGTACCATTTAACAAGCGATAAGCGCGGATGAGAGCGATCCATGCCTTTCTGGGATGTGGTCGCACTGCATTTTTATTAGAAAAATTCAATACCCCTTTGATGCCTAACCAAACTAGCAATTAGTTGTGAAGGCACAGCTAAAATGGTAAAATAAAACCTGTAGATTTAATCAACATTTCCATGGTAGCTGAAATTATGCTGCTTAACGGCTCGAATGGGCTGCAATAAAAATGAGTTGACTGCGTATCCCCCAAAATTGATTCCTAGAACAGTCAAACACAATAGCATCAGGAAATAACATTAAAAAATATTAAACCACAGGTCTCTCAGTTGCCTTAAAACATCGGCATAAAATCTAAATCTCTTCAGTAGCATACCACGTTTAGCCATATATGGAGCTGATGAGAATAAATTTGGCAAGGGAAATTTTGTCTGGAATAAATCTTCAGAGTAGCCCAGCTGACTGACTTTTTGTAAAGACTACTTTTTCTGGTGAGAAAAAAAAAAAAATAAAAAAATTAACTCTCCCTGGTGCTTTGAATGTTTGTTTGTTGGTTTTGCCTGTTTGTTTGTGAAACACTTCATTGTTTTCATTTTGCAGCCACAGACAATAGCACTCTCTCATCAGGACAATTTATACCAAAAAAGGTAAAAAAAACATTATTTGAAAATGAGGTCTCACTTCATTGGGAAGTTGAACAAAAATGTCTCTGAGGTGATGCTCTGATGAATGCTGGAAGTTTAGTTATGATGTTAAAGCTAAACTATTGTTATCATTCCATGTATGATGGGCTTGAATTGGACATAAAGGATCCGAAAAACATTTGGAAATTTTACTACATTAAATTCTAGAGACACCAATTTCCCAGCATCTCAAGAAGCGTTGTGTAGATCACGTTTACAGCTTTTTGGGATGAAATACTATGCTACCTATGTTCGTTCTTTGACACTTGTACAGTTTGAAAATGAAGCTTTCCATGCTTCAGTATGTTGTGATTTTATACAAGGCATTTGATAAAAGTAATGACGGAAATTGGTATTCTTTTTGCAATACTGCTTCTGGATAATGACATAGAAAATACTTCCATCATGCAAATTAATCTTTTGGAGTGATGTGACAGACTGATGTTAACTGTCTTGCTGTCAAATTTTAAAGCAGTATCTTTAACTTTTTTATGTATTTAAATCTATTATTATGCTTAAAACTCAGAGTAAATAGAAAAAAAATTAAAAATTAGCTTTTCTTACATGGTCATTTTGTGTTAATAATACTTGAAAGCCACATTCCTCACAAATTACAAGCTCAGTGGGCCTGTGCTGCCAGACTTTCTTGCCTTCTCACACCCAGCAGCTTCTCCTTGCTTGATGCCTTCCTGCAAAGATGCCCTGCAGCCACTCTGCCCCAAAGCTGTGTTGATGTATGGGGTTATTCTGCCCCTGGGGCATTTACTTTTGTTGAACTTCTGGAGGCTGTTGCTAGTGCACTCCTCTAAGTCTGCTGATGTCCCTGTGAAAGTCAGTCCTTGACAGTCATTGTATAGCCCATCTTCCATTTTCAAATCATCTACATACTTCACATGAGGGCATTTTATCCCACCATACAGGCCACTAGTGGGAACATATCTTGGGCATTCAAATTGAGGGATGGAAGCTTGAATGCAGGATTTATGCAGGGTTCAATATTTGACTTGAGGAATAAGTTTATTACATGGACTATGGCATAAACTCATGACACATGATACTGATGAGCAGCATCTGAACAGATGGCAGCAACTGAACAGGATTACAGTGCATGAAACCATTATAGACAGTAAAACAATTGTGTTTTTTGTTAAGACAAAAAAATAATCAAAATTTTGATAGATTGCTTGAGGAAATACAAAACTTATACAAAGCACAATTCATTATTCATAATTCTTAGAAGCATATTTAAAGGCTAATGATAGAAAAATGTCTGGTGTTCAAAAGCTGAAGGTCTAGGAACAGCAGGTTTGCATTTTGCTATTGTCTGCATGATAAAAAAGGACAAGAACAATAACAGTACAGCAGATATTAGGATTTCCAGTTAGCAGCCTGCCTGTCACACCCCTTGTTATCTTACTTGCATACAGATGGCTTTCACAATATTTTTCTCAAGTATCCTGCAATACTGAAATGCATTTTATAAAATGATTTACCATATGTTTATAAATACTATGTACATAATCATTACATCTTGGCTGGAAGAAAGAGACATTTGCATATAGAAGCTGTCAGATACCTCTCTAATGGACAATATTATGTATATACACACCTTACAATTAATTATAAGTAAAGATTACTACTGGAAGAGAAATTAAAGACAATTCAGCACAGTTTGACAGTCTTAATATAGATGTGTTGAATTACCTAGAAGTCAGTAACTGCAGCATGGGTACATACTTTGCTGTTACAAATACCTAGTCAGTCACTTATCTTTTTCATCCCAAATTAAAGTTTTGGGAATAATAAGAGTAGTATGACAGGTACTTTAAATCAAATACTGATATCAAAACAGTAAAATGAAATAAATATTTCAACAAATGCTAAGTCTAAGGGCTACAATGACAAGAACTTCAGGAAATATTTGGAACAGCTGCCCATCCAGAATTTTTCC
>NW_008581053.1:73256-88925 GCF_000691845.1 Merops nubicus | reverse complement strand
GGAAAGACGTGAGCTAAAGTGCTGAGCTACCAGTGACTTAACAGATGCACCATTTCTTATGAACAAATTAATTGCAAAGTTACTGTAGTACTTTGTGGCTCACAAATACACAGAGCAAGATCAATGAGAGATTAGCAAGCTGGTGGGCCAGAAAGAACCACGTATGCAGAATGGATGGCAAGAAGTGGAGCAGGTAAGTACAAGGAAGGCAATTTTATCACAGCTCCTGTTGTGGCTGCCCCATCTGCCAGGTGATCTCTTCTGTAACTCACAGAACATTTCTGACTGGAAAAAGAAAGTGGCTGGAAAGCTGGTAATAGCTTGTTATACCTGTTGTTTCTTTACATTTTAATGCCACCTTTACTGTTGCATTTACTACTGGCTTCCTCAAGAAATATGCATAGTTAGATCTGTATTAGTGTTTTTCTATTCTGTGTAAGTGCCTCCCTGCTGTTCTTTTGGGTAAATTTGCAAACCCAAGTTAGAAACATCCTCATTAGCAACTTGTTTACATTTGGATTTTGCATACTCTTAATGACTGACAGGATAGTCCAAAAAGGCACTGAACCTTGGTCCTAGACTAAAAAATAAGAGGTCATTCCCATGTTCTTTGCTGCTGCTTCTTCCAGAAGTTAATCACCTTCAGGTAAATGTCCTTAAATCGGCTGAATATGAATTTATTTTTATTTTTGGCTTTATCTTTGTTTCTAGTTCTTCCCTCATCCTACTAACTCAAAGTATTCTCTACTGTAAACAAGTCACACCATTGTTTTGAGCTGTGTTTAGATAGAATTTTTCTCTAAAGGACTTTTGTCGTCTCAGTCCACACAACATGTTGTTGACTCTCCTCTATGAAACCCATTATTTTCTTTCACTGTATGTGTTCTGTAGTAGCCATTAATTCTGCATTGAGAGATGTCCCAGAATGGAGGTGCTGAATTACTAATGTACATGTAGGCATTCAGAAAATGTACTATATGAATCTCAAACAGCATCTAATTTGATATTATGGCCTAATTCAGCATGCAGTTAGCCTTAGGTAACAATCAGAGTCCACAGTCATGTTTTGCTAGGAATGATACAATCACTTTGTTAGATTCACTTTGTGAAAAGCTGTTGTTCATGTCTAACACATAACCCTGACAGTAAAATCATCACACTGGAAATTTCTCAGTAATTATAAATGCCCTAAAAATAAACTAATAGATATGTCATTTAACAAACAAGACACTTTCTGATTGCTGCATGTCTCTAGTCATCAAAATAGAATTACTATAGCTGTGTTTACCTAATGTGAAAATGCAAGTACAAAATAATCACCTCTCATCAATACATCAGTCCACATCTTGAGAAGTGTTTCAGGGGATTTCATGCCAGAGATGTGTGTGCTGAAACTGGTTACAGCAATCACTGTTAATCAGTCAGTAAAAAAAAATCCCAAACTTTTCACAGACATTTTGTGAACAGCACAAGCAAGCCAGACATTCTAGGATAAATTATTCAAAGCTGTCATTTATTTCCTTACACGTGTTCTGCAGAAACTTTCAGATGAGATGCTGTGAGAAAGGACACCAACTCTGCTCCTCAATTCTCTTTGAAGCCTGCAAGGTGCATGGATGCCTGTGCCACACAAACACCTAGGAAATGGTTTGTACACAAATTTCACAGCCTGTGTGTACTAAAATGCATGGACACCTGTTCTACACTTGTAAGGATAAAAAAAAAAGCAGGAAGAAACCCCACCTACTTAATTAAAAATAAAACGTCTCACTAATGCAGAATCACTTTTAGGTTTTTTTCTCTCTAATTTAGTGATTGCAGGAATCATCACACCCTAAAATGACTGTTCTAACATCAGGTTTCTCATTGTGTGGAGTGGTTTAACATTAAAACACATTCATTGAGTAGCTGCAAAGCTGAGGCACCACACACTATTCCCCCTGTATCTTTGTTTAGTGGCTCTGCACAACAGATGGAATTTTATGTCATGCAGCATTAGGCTACTGTTAAATTTTAATTTCAATGAATGGTCTTTATACTCTTTCTTTATGCACACCAGGGATATTTTAGGCATCCATTTCCCTTCTAATTAGCTTTTATTGCTGAATTCATTCTGAATCTCTGGAAGTCATTAGATCCTCAAACATTCACAGCTGAATTTACTTACTCTCTAATAAAATTAATTAGTCCTTCACAAAAAAATGGATACATTTGGTCTACCTCTATACATATAGCCAAGTATTGAATGTGGTTCCTATGTACAGTGTCTTTTTTTGAGTATTGACTTTTATTAACATCATTGTTTCTCAGGCTGATGCTTTGCCTATTTAACTTAAAATAGAACCTATTTCAAGACCTTTGTCTCCTAGATTATGGCACAACTTCTCTTATAAACTAATCTTTGTCAAAAAGCTGTTACATATTGTGGATTTCCTTAGGAATTGTGTTCACTGTAAAACTGCACAGAGCCTAAGGCACAAGTAATTTCCATGTGGATTAATTGTATTAACCATAAAACCTTTTAATTGATCTGTTTAAAAGAAGAGAAACAACCAAGGTAATGCAAGGAAGGTGGAAGTAAAAATTTATATTTATTTTTTTATCCCTGAGATTTACAACAATAAAGGGTCAAGCTTTTTCATATTTCTGGGAAAGGGAAAAAAGTTAAATGTTTCACTGGGCACTAGTGTGACTGTTTTGGTTTTTTTTTATTTTTTAACAGTTGGATAGTTGCTTATAACAAGTCTTACATACCTTAGTGGCACAACAGCATTAAGCTCTAATTTATCATTGTGCTATAACTACAAAAATGCAGAATATACCTTCAGGGGACAGGCAGTGAAAGATTTCATATTGTGTGGATTACAGTAGAATATTTATGACACTAGTTAAGAGTCTGTGACAACTTTTTTGGTAACCTCCCATTTGAGGAAGTATAAATTGTATATGGTTATTATATGGTTGCAACACACAAATATTGTAATATTTTACAAATTACTTAAGACTCAGAATTTAACTTAGCACATAATCAGTTTCCTTTATACTTTTTATAGCATCAACACACAAACTCCATTAGTTTTAGAAATGATTATGAACATGTTATAGAAATTCATATCTATTCACATATTTAAATAAAGAGGTATATATACTAGAGACATCATACGTCACATATATATGGTTGTATATTACAACATCATTGTATTTATGGACATGGCAGAGCAATGATAACATAGTTCTAGGGGCTTTCTACAGTCAAGTGCACCTCATTTAATTATTCACTTCATTCAAATATGTAATTTCAAAGGATCTGTCTTCCCAGAGGCACCCTTCTCAGAGACAAAAGACATTCTTTATAGTGGACAGGCACCTAGAGTCTCCTGACTTTAACATACAGGCAATGGTCTAAATACTGGTCAGGAGCAATCAGGTACTAAAGAGTAAATAGTAAAGTCTGTGTTAAAAGACACATCCAAAAGAAAGGCTTTACTTTGCATAACAGTTTTGGTGCTTGTTGTGGTTTGAGGCTTGGAATGGGGTTGTGACCTTCCAGCAACTGGGAGGACCCCGGGTGGGTGTGAAACCATTGTATCTCCTCCCCTTCCCACACACACTCTGATAAGAGGCAGGGAGTGGTTTCTTATTTCACTCCTGCCTTGGAGCTCGGAGAGGAAAGTTCTCCTTTCACTCTGTGGGACCCTGGAACCATTTCTGAGGGTTTTGTATATTTTATTTTTTGTATTATTCCCCTAATCTTTGTATATATTATTTTCCTTACCTCCCTTTTTCGTTTTCTGTTCCTTGTTGAACAATATACTTCTTTTTTTTTTTTTTTTCAAAAGTGTCTCTCTCTCTCTCAAGGGGGGGGAGAGGCGAGTACATAGTTCTGTTCCGTGTGGGTCCTGCCCTGAACCCCTGTTTACACGGAACCAGGACAGTGCTCCAGCTTAAGCTTTCTGCTACCCATGATACTATTACTTAGCTTATAGAGAGGCAGGAAGAAAGAGGAGACAAGATGCATGTCAGAGCAGAAAACTTCTGGAGAGGGATTTATTGTTCAAAGCAGCTTATGGTCTTCCAAAAGAGAAGTATACTCAATGTTTCAGAGCAGACCAAATATTTTTTCTCCACTGGATAAAAAGGGACCTTACTTGGGTACCCCCTCAAACATGTAGAAAGCCCACAGCTCTTCAGAACCTCATAAACACAAGAAACATAAAAGGAAGGGTCCATAACATCTGAGCATCTCCAAAATTATCAGTTATTTCATAAGGGGAAAGAATGGATGTAGGTGAGCACCACTCAGCAGGGGTAAGTTAGCTGAGCAGCTAAACACATTATTAACTAATTCAAACCAGCTGCCAAATTAACTAGTTAACTGAGTATGGACTAATGTGTCCTGCTTTAAAGATTTTATTTTTGTTTAAGTGTCTTCAAGGTTGCTCCTGAAAAATATTTTTTTAGATTCTGGAGGATTTCCCAAATTGTTACCCTTATCAAACAGAAAACAAACCAAACCAAAAGACAACTTGTTTGTTCTTTGGGTAAAATCTCTAATTATTCCACAAGAAATTACTTTCTTCAAAGTCTTTCTCCTTTCCTTAGGGAGAACTTCATCTTAGATATATAGTGGAGAAGATTGAAAAAAGATCTTGAAACTCACTTAATTATAGACTAAGTTTTTTTCTGGTGAATAATATGGTAACTCAATATAAAATTAAGTCAGTACAGAAGTAGCTTAAAGAATTAGATTACTCAAGGAAATTAAAAGGCCAAATCTGCTTTGCCTTTATGGAACAACTGGTAGGAACAAAAGTAAGACTGATTCCAAATGGTATTTTCTTAGGTTTCTTCATTATCGTTTCCAAGCGGTTCTTTGTCACAAGATTAAAACAAAAGGAAGTGTATTTATAGAGAACGTTTAAATATGCATGGTCATGAAGCATGGCACAACCTCATTTTATGTTATTCAGACTCATAAAATGTGAAATAAAACTATATTTTCCCCCAATTCAACCTTTTCATAAAGGAAATGCTGAATAAAACAAAAGAAAAATGCAAAACGGATGATCAGAATAAAAGGATCATCTGAAGTATGGATGCTAATTGAAAAGCTTTCATTTTTTCTCAAAAGCTATTATATGTTTTCATCTAGAGTTTTTGTTTTTGTGATTCTTTTGCATAAATAAGTTTAAACAATGAGTAATACAGATTTATTTATGAATTTGTTAGAGTGGAATTTTAATAGTCTCAAGAAATCAAGCTGGTCAAAAATGAAATAAAAATAAGCCACCTGCTCCAATTAACATACCTAATTTCTTTTCTGCTTTATGTAGCCATATTTCCCATGAGCACACTCCACATGCAAAGTTTGGAATGCCAGCCTATCCCCTTTGCTTTACTTTTCCAATAGTGTTTAGTTTTTCCACACCTTCAATTTTCCCTTAATCCTCATTCCAGAAGATTTTTTTAAAAGTTAAATACTATTAAGTCTTAGCACAGCTGGATTTTGTTTGTTAAAGCTGATGTCTATCCCTGACACACATCCAATTTTTCCTTTAAAGTATTCAGTTAGCAGTTCCTTGACATTTTTTGAACACTTGTCTTTGAAGTAACAAGTGTGACAACATTTCTCTTAGAAACTTTAAAACCTGTTTCTGGTCCTATTGGGTTATATAGTCACTTCTCTACAGAAACCTATAAGCTGGGTCTATGTCCTTGGTACCCTTTCAAGCTTTTTCCTTCTGCAGCTTTTGTTTGGGATTATTTTCTTGTGTCAGTGACTAACAGACCTCCTTGGGTTGTCTTCCTTTATTGTCTATTCCTGCCAGCTGCAAAAATACTGGCTTCCTTTTTTAATCATGAGATGAATTGTTGCAGGAATGGGAAACACTACAGTTTCCTCCACATAACATTCTCCAATCAGAAAATTATAATTTCTCAGATGCATTAGCACAATATACTAGGAAACAGCTGCATAATTTAACTTAATTGTTAAGCAATACCTCATTAGAACGAGACAGTAAATTCTGCAGTTCACATTTTTTTTGTGTGCCTCTTGTCTTCTCAGTGCTAGCATCATGTTCTCTGTTTCATTTCCCTTTCTGCTCCCAAAAGTGATGGAAAAAGCCGTATTTGCAATAAAAATTAATCTTCTTTAAGAACCGTTTTAAACTCACAGTAGATGCTTAGGATTCAAATCTATAGGAAACAAACTCCTAGAGAACTCTGGAAAGTCTAGAAGCAGATATTCATCCCTTTTTTTTTTTTTTTTTTTAACAAATCAAAAAGAAATAACCAAAATCCAAGATGAACTAAACATCGAGTTTTGAAATATATCTTAACTTCCAAAGCTTTGTGGTAGCAGTTCCTATTGTTCAGCAGGGCAGTTGGACCCCAAATGGCTGATGAGCACCTAATATATGATTTATTTTAAGGCACTGAGGCAAGAAACCATTCACAAGCCTCACTAGTTCATCTTCATCTAAGAAAAGGCAACTGTTTGTGTAAACTAGATTAGACAACGTTGACAAGCTAACATCACCTCTTCCCTAAACATTCAGTGAATCTAGTCTTTTATTTTCTTTTCCCTTTAACATACCTTAATAAAGCTTTCATCCTAAACCAGTTTATTTAAAGTTTTATTCACTCCCAAGATGTATTTTTTTCAATTCAGCACCTTCTGAACCAATTAGAATTTATTTGCACTTATGTTTGAGTTCAGTGGCTAGACTCACCTATTTGCATAGTGTATTCACATGACATGTCTAAAACATATATCTCTAAAATATTTAGATTATAAGATAAAACAAAAACACAGAAACCTACTAGAGTTGCTGCTGATGGTTCCTGTCCCTTTGGAGCAGAAGTTTTTTCACGTTCTGGATGTGGGTCAAGCCTGCCTGTGCTATCACAATTATGAACAACACACCTTACTTGGTTTTAGTAGTTGCACATTTTTGGTTTATTAGGTGTACATTTCTCGCTTATATTCTTAACTAAGGGTTCATAATACTACTTGATAGAAGGAAAAAAAATTACCAAAATGGTGATAATCATCCTCCAGCAAGATCTCTAGAACAGATCATCTGGAGCACAGCCTTTCCTATGCTATAAATAAAGGAGACAGCACCTTCATTTCTGCTTTCAGTCACATGAAAAGCATACAGGTTTAATTTTGAGTGAGGTCAGAAGAGTAAATATTAAGAACAACCGCTTACATTCCCCTCCAAGTAAGGATGATTATCAAGAAGTACTCAAGAGAGAATAGGAAAACTTCAATGACCTTTCTTCTTGCCAGTTTTATGTAGTACAAACAATCAGGAATTAAAGCTTTCCTATAACTGTAGCCAAACATTAAAAAAAAACCTAAAGCTTCGGCCTTTGTAAGAAAATTTCAGGGTTTTGTTCCTTTATTATTGTTTCATTTTGTTCCATTTTTTTGTTCAAGGAGATTAAAATAAAATCACTTGGATACAATAAACAGTAACACTAGGAATGTGAAAATATTTAGTCAGAACATGTAATTACTGATAACAATCAACCATCCCTGAAGTTTATGCGTCGTGTAATTCTCCACCCACCGAAATTCAACTAGTTTCTAATAAATGTTTCATTACATAAAAAATAAAGATTTTTAGCATATTTATATCCATTTCATAATAAAATATTGGTTTGCTGTTGGATTTTTTTTTTTTTTTTTCTCATTACTGCACATCTTAATACATCCTGACTTCATTAGATTGATTTAAGTTCACAAAACTTTAGACTGCTTTATCTGCTAGGCAATATCTGTTATCACCTCATTTCACTGATATCTGTGTGTAAAAGGCAGAATTACTGACATAAAACTGGTGTTGGTAGGGGACTAAGACAGTTCTGTGGAAAAACTGGTGTTGGTAGGGAATCGAGACAGCTCTGTCAAGTTCTATGAACTTAACTGCTAGTTTCCCACTAGACCACAGTACAAAAGTGACCTGATAACTACACCTGGACTTCTATAACCAGGATCTTACAGTTCAGAATCTGGAAAAACGTGGTGAAAGTAACTGCCTGTTTATTATTATGCAATTATACAATAAAATTTGCCTGTAGTTATCACTAAAGGAAATGACTGATTGTGTTCCTAACCTGGTCATCTAATTAAAGTAAGCACAACTACAGTCATTACATTCAGTTCTTAAGAAAGCTAGTTACTTTCTGTTGATAATTACAGAAGAATAGAAAAATAGGCTTGCCAGTGTTTGCAAAATAATATTTCACTTCTTCATTAAGCAAGGAAAAAGGAAAAGATTATCACAAATACGTGGTGAGATTCAATTCTAAAGTGTATGATTTATACCAATACTTTTCCTTTGTTACCTCAAAAATTGTCTGTTTTATTTAGAAAAGGCAGCAAAATGAGAGGAAACCCAGGAGAAGTGAATATCTGCTGTAAAGTATTGCTGAGATACAACAAAGTAGCTACACTGCAGCTAGTCCATGGATCACACTGGCCTGTGATGCTTTCAGCCTGAGCATAATTCAAAATGATCAGTCACTTTTAGGGACTTCATAAATACCCACAGCTATAGAATCCATGTTTTCAGTGTAAGATTAACCTTGGTTACAAACAGTACGTGACCTCAGTGATGAGAATTAAGAAGAAAAGCCCTCGATGGGGCAGATTGTCCTGTAAGAAGTGGTTTCTTGCCCACTGCTTCCAACCTGTTGAAACAGGCTCTGTGGATGTAGGGACTTCCTTTGGGTGCAGAGCTGCATACTGTTTATTCTCTAGATGTATTTTATACATATACGCTAATCACATATTCTTAGCCTGTTTGCTGTGTAGCGAATGCTCTGGTCATGTTACAGAATTTTTGTTAACCATTTCCAAGAAGAGAAGTGGTTTTGACCAAGTCAGACCCCCATTAAGTGCATTTCTCTGTATGATTCAGCGTGTCTGGAGAAGATGCAACAATTGTGATGAGGAACAGTGAACTCCTAGCTAAAATTCAAGACTAGCTTAGATAAAGATATTGCACCTATTTAACTGGGAGGTGCATCAGTTCTGTTGATAAAAAGATGTCAGAGAAGGACAATAACTTAGCAAATTGAAAAATGCAAGAATGACAGCTATTGTTTTTTAAACCAAATCCGCCAGAAAATTGTTTGTCTATCAGCTGTTGTAAAAATATTTACAAATGATTCTAATAACATCTGTGGGCCTGCTTACAACAGGAAAAAGAAAAAATTGCAGTCCTTCTGTGGTCAGTGTGGCAGCTGTGAAGAAAACAAACCCCATAATAAATTTAAAATGTAAAAGTTAAAAGCAATTTTTCAAACAAGTGCAACTGATGCCTAATATGCTAAGGTAAACAATAACTCCATTAACATATTTTGCAGTTCCCCGATACCCAGCCATACTTATCAACAACGAACTGAGTCTTCATTCTGCATGAATTAACCTTCATCTTTATCTCTCAGAGTTTTTGAATGGCAAACACTATAACAATGATCAAGATTAAAATGTTAGCCTGAAGTCAGATACCTGATACAATGGATGAATCTTTAATTCACTTTTAAATTGCTTAAATAATGTTACATTCATTTTCTGCATGGTTGAACATTAGTTCATCCAGGAAAGAAGTGTTGTCATGTTTAATTCAATAGTTTTAAAAATTTAGTTATTAGAAGATTCTAATTTAGTATTTCCTTTGATATTTTATACCTTGCCTAGGAAGAAGATGCATCAACAGACTATGATAAACAGATTAAACAAAGCTTTAAAAATTCTACCCAAATCAATTATTTGCTTTTATTACAATAGTTTTTTACACAGGCAACTATGACAAAAAAATGATTGACATAATTTGATAGCAGATTAATAAAATCACAGCATCTGTTTCTGCAGCAGTTCACTGATGGGGAGGTAACAACTAATAAAGAAGTCTCCTAAAATCGAGTAGGTTTAATTCTCTTATTTATCACTAATTTGGCACTTAGATATCCCTCTTTGCAAAAAATATATTGACCCTTGATAAGAAAGGTGTTAATCAAAAGTCTTCTAAATCAGAATCTGAGTCTCAGCTCTGATCAGTGATTTTTTAAAAATGCACTTTTGTATTTTAAAAATAGAGAATTTAAAAGTCCTTAAACAACTTTTAATAAACTGCCAAGTGAACAATTCCATGAAATAAAACAAATGAACATTGATCTGATTTAACACGATACTTAACAAGAGAAAAATTATAGGAAAGCCCACATACTATATGTAAAAAGCTATCATTATTACAGAACTTTTATCTTTATTTCTGATAAAATCTTTCAAGATAAACATCCAATCCATGTTTTGTAAGAAATTGTGTAATTAACAGAAATAGATCCTTCCCTACAAATCAGGGAGCCCAACATTTTTATTTCTTCTTCCATAGTTTAATTTCATACATCTTCATATTCATTATATCAGATAACACTCCAGTTCTCCAAGTCCCTGCTGCACCCTCCTGCAAGAAGCCTTCAAAGGGCTCTAGTAGTGATCTCAGTTGAGGGGTTTTTAAGGTAACATGCTATCCCAAATGGTTTGGGTAATAAGGAAGAAAAAAATTTATATAAAAGTTCAAACTTTCTTTCTCAGCTTCATATTAAGATATGTGATTTTAATCACTAATATATCCTTGCTGCTCTGCTGGTCCACAGCGATCTCATGGCAGTTCTTAACTGAGCTTTAGGGATCTTCTACCAAAACCAGTTTTTCAAGCTGGGAAATTATAAAGAGCGTTTGGCAAGAAAATTGAGTTGGGTCCTGGTTCCAGACACCTCTTTTGCTCAAAGGAATACAACATTCATCCACTCCTATCAGAAAATTGTCTTTTGAACAGAGTACTCCAGGCCACTGAAAGCACCGTGTCATTTCCTTTCTGGACAGAGATTTTTGAGTGACGTCTGTTAAAACCATGCTTCCTTTTGGTGTTAGCTGGCATTCAGCACCCATTGTTCTTACTTCATTTTCATACTTCTTTTGAGCATGACTCAAGAAGCAACCTGTGAGGGGACAAAGATTCATGGGGACCTTCAGCTTGCAGGTGTTTCTCTTGGCAGCTTTCAGTTGCTGTTGGCCTGCTGGCTCATACTGATGCCACAGACCCTCTGCTGTTGAGCATCCAGCTCTAAGGCAGCATTTGTGATAAATTTACACAGGTAAGCAACAATATCAGAGAAAAACCCAAGCTCTATAGCTTTCTTTTATAAATAATCATCCACATCCTGGCTGTACATCCAGGGTATGCCTGAGGAATCACAGCAGTTACTGCACCAATGAGTAACGCTTGCCTCATAGCCTGGGGCTAGGAAGTGAAGATAAACATAAAGCAAATATGACTCTGCACATTACAAGATGGCTTTAAGGTGCCATTTGTGTGTGAGAAATGCATAGTGCACACCCAGATCAGCTGTCTGAGGTAACAGCATCTCCCAATGACCTTGTCCTGTTGTAGAAAGTGTTACGAGCCCTACCCACTGTTACAGTCCTACAGAAGGAAAAAAAAGGAAACAAAAAATTAGTATATCTTCAGTAAAACCTCTTTTGAAAATCTAGTGGTTTATAGGGCAAAATTTAGGACAGAATTTGAAATTGCTGGGGGCATCTTCTGTTTAGTTTACTTTTCTAAGCCTGAGACAGTTCATATTGTTCAGCAGAAGAATTTAGACTAAAAAACTGTACAAGCATTTTTTTGCCTAAACTTACTTTTTTAGTTTGCTGTCAGCAACACAGAAAGTTTCAGCTATTGTCTTCCCCTAGGAAAAAAAAATCTACAATAAGCTTCAGCTGTACATTAGGTAATGTTAAAGGCTTATAAAACATACTGATTTTTCATAAGGGTTGACATGAACTTGATTTTTTAGTGTGGTAGAGCAAAAAGTCAAAGTGAAATCTACCAAGTGTATCCAGAACCCTAAATATTCAGTACAGTATTTTTTGACTCTCAAGTTATCCTACACATCATCACAAAGCTCACTATTAAACAGCATTTGGAATATTTGTTCCAATGCATTTGTGCCCACACTTTAATCCTATAACCTCAAGAATGCCATCGTCATTTATCTTCTTCCTAAGGTGATCAGCAAGCTCAAAAGATACCTAGGTGATATTTAACTCAGGCATAGGTTGATGCTCATACAGAATTATCTGTATGTATAACTCCCTGTAAATGGAACTTCTCATCTCATTTTCAAACAGACTTTTTGGTGCAGGCATAGTGTAAAGCAAGCACACTTTAAACACAAAAACAATATTTTATTGTGCTGAGTAAATAAACATGCCCCTTCCACCTTAACTCAGATATTTTATCCCACTAGCTGCTGTGGAGTATGTAGGTATAATCACAGTTCCAAACACCCGGGTATCCACAGAGCTGCACTGCTCAGTGTTCACAGATCAGTGAACAGTCTGCTTCCATTTAGCAGTGACACTGCTGAACAGCAGTGGAGATTCTTTAAGGAGAAAATCTTTTCTGAACTGCCAGCCTGAACTCAGGAAGATGTATTAAATGAGCCTTCATCAAAATTTTGAAATACTTCAGCTGACAAAGACAATAGTCCTCAATTGTCACTTTCTTAATTGCAAAGCCAAGTAAAGGAAAATCAGTGTCTTGCAAAACAAAGGGGAGGAAAAAAAAAAAATGGGCTTTTTTATTGTATCCATTGCTCTTCCTCTCACCTCTGAGTGAGTAAATGCAGCTGGTTAGGTAGGACACAGTCACTCACCACACTGCCTCCCACTGCTAATGCACTCACTGCTGGCTAAGCAGACAGAACATGATCTAGGAGAAGAGAAGGGGCTCTCCCTGAAGTAGTTGCTGTTACTGATACATCTGGCTGTATTATTTCCTGTTATACACCTCACTAAAATGGTATGACAAAGACAGAAGCAGCATCTGTACCATCCCAGGCAGGAGGCAGAAAACCTGTCTCACCTGCTTCAGCCTGTCCTCAGGTGGTTGAGTCAGGCTGCAGGGAATGAGCCACCACTGCTCCACTCTGTGCTAAACCTGCTCTGCCACAGCTGCTGACAGCCTGCACAAGGGCATCTGGCCAGGATGCTCTGGAGAGAGGTAGAGGATGCAGTCCCAACATCAACATTTTCTCTGTGAGGTTTTGGGGTTGGGGTTTTTTTATGAGTTTTGAAAGTCTTTTGGGAAAGATCTACTCACAGCTCTGCGTCCACTACAGAGGAAGGTCTGCTTCAAGAAAAATAAGGAGCAAAGAGCAATGAAAGCTTTTTCTGTCTTTTTACTTTTGGTAATACCTGACATGTATAAAAAAATGTGACTATTTTAATCCCCAGGATAGCCCTGTCAAAAATATTCCAGGAATAAAACACGAAAGGATAGGTAGTGAACTCGGTTACTTTTTTCATTATGTAATTTTAGTTTAGGAAAATATTTCTAAATAATGCAAGAAAATCTTTATAAGTACTGAATTTTTTAATTAACAACCAAAACCCACTGGTTTTGTGAGACAGTGGGACAAAGAGAATTAAGAAATTCTTTTCTTAGCAATTTGCTGTAAAACAGCAATTTACCTGAGAAAAAAGCAGCTCAGGTGCAGTATGTTAGGACCCTCTAGAAAAACGGTCAGACCTCAGGAAACAATAACTAAATTGAAGATATTAATGCATTAAAATGGAAAAAAGCAAAACTGTTTACTGACCTGAAACACTGAGGAAAATCAACCAGAAGAAAAATCATCTTGTTGTACCATTTACATAATTAACCTACCTTGGCTGAAGGCTTCTAAGTTATAAATAAAATAAAAGGGTATGTTGGATACTTAGCCTGGTTTTCTAAATTACTTGTCCAAATTTTTTCCACGTCCATTTGTATGTAGTGCACATTCAACCCAGAACCCTGTGTATTCTCAGAACACTCAAAACTATTCTTGGTCATGATTTTTATGTTATTTGCCTGAAAATTTTTGATTCTCTGCAACAAAGACTGGGAGTTCCAGGAAAAGAGGGAAGCAAAAATTAAAATTGACTGATATTAATTTGCCTTATCATAAGAAAAAAATCAAGTCAGACAAGGTAGTTTCAGAAATACCCTCTGCTATTTCCCACCCCAGTAGGGG
Source organism: Merops nubicus (assembly GCF_000691845.1). Lineage (NCBI taxonomy): Eukaryota > Metazoa > Chordata > Aves > Coraciiformes > Meropidae > Merops > Merops nubicus. The sequence goes on along the minus strand of NW_008581053.1, from coordinate 74,822 downwards.
TGGGAGACAAAGCCAGAGAAAGCAAGGAAAAACCCAGTTTCCTCTGACTACCATCAACTCTACATATGAGGAAAGACATTAAAGCAAAGGAGATTATCTTCAAGTGAGGTGTTGGAAATGCTGCATTTTATTGCAAAAATATTACTAACTTCACAACCAAAGTAGTTCTTCAAGATTTTTTTTTGTCTTTGCTATTTTAAACATTCACATTTATTGAATGTTTCTTCTGTTCACAGTTTCTTTTTTAGACTTTAATAGTAGCCCAAGAAATAATGTCTAAATGTTAATCTAACATTTAAACCTAAATTGTCTGTTTAAATACTGTACATTGACACTACAGGTAAAAAATAAAAAGGTATTTTCTCAGGTCATCAGTTCTCAAAGATGTGGACAGAAGAGTAGATATGAAACATGGTCCCAGATTCCCTTTCCTGCACAAAGCCTTTCCACTTCAGTGCAATTCAAGGCACATCAAAGGTTCATTCCATGTCATGCATTTGAGTCCTGAATGTACTTGATATGAAAGCATCTGAGGGAGAAGCCTCCAACAGCACCTATGATTTGTTTTTCTCAGGTAGGTATCTGTTTATTCTTTGAATTGTAGAAATATGTCACCGTTTACGAAGGAAATACTGTTTAAATATGGGAAAAAATATCTTTCTGCCTCTCTGTGTATACTAAAACTGTCACTTCTCAAATGAATTCCCTTCCAGAATAAGGATAATGACTTGTCACCTCTTCAGTTTGATCCTCTGCCCTTTCATCATGGCTTGCAAGGGAATGCAGCACTGTCAGCAGGGTAACCACTCAGGACAGCCCTAAAGAACGGATAAGGCATAATAAAACTCAACAAAAATTATTCTGACAAACCTGTGTTTCAGAGTCATTAGTTTCTGGATCCCCTGCCTCCTTGCTTAAAAAGTTTCCTTCTCCTCCAACACCTCTTTGCCCACATCTCTTACATGGCAGCTTCTCAATACACACAACATCATTTCATTTAGAGTAGTTTTCTAATGTTATTATCAAGGTGAAACTTCTTCCTTGGAGGTGTTTGCTACAGTTCAGTTTCACCTGTATTTCTTATCTACACACCCAGCACTTCCATAGCTTGCTGTGAAAAAAAAAAAAAAGCTGGTTTTCTATTCATTTTATTTTTTTTTCTATTTTTACATGCCATCCTATAAAATAAATTATTTTGCTATTTTAGTGATTTTTTAGTATCATGAAATAGATCCTTCTAAATTCTCTTTTTCCAATGCTAGCAAGGTGTATGTCAATAAGTTTCTTGTTAGATAATACTCCTTACAGCTGAGCACTTGTGTGCCTGACACAATCACTGTGTCCCTTTTCATTCTAGGATTAGTAATGTGCCCCATTCATCAGTGATTTTACCTCAGCCATTTTGAGGTACAAGTTTCTTGCAGGAGTGTACAGGTACTTTGGTTACTTTTTTTTTATTGACCACATTCAAATTCACAGCCTTGAAAATTCATCACCAGTCCAGCTTTTGAGTTATCCTTCTCATAAAACTCTAACAGGAGGATAAACAGGTGTAGAAGCACAGAG
>NW_008581053.1:0-73225 GCF_000691845.1 Merops nubicus | reverse complement strand
GCTGAACCATGACTTTGGAACCAGGGACAAGATACTAATCTCATCACTCAACAAAAAGTGAGAGATTCCTCCCTTTGACTTTTAATATAGTAACACAGAATAATCTGTAGTGTCAATATACACTCCTCCTTCCTTTCAAGGCTGTGAAAGACCAGGACCAATTGGATTACAGCAAGTATCAACTTGCTTTAGGATAATGCTTTAAGTACACAGTGATAAGCAGGATAAATAGGAAACTGTTTCCACTGAGGCACCAACACAAGACATTTGCATAGACTACAGCATATTGGCTGAATAATGCACCATCTCCCTTGTTGCTTAACACAATGGCCTTGCCACCAGAATTAACTCCTGAATTGTATTCTTGGAGCTCCAGGAACAACTGCTCTGAGTGAAAGGCTTTTTAATTTCTTTTTTGGTGTTCTGCTATACTTCAGGTCTGCAAGAACCACAGGCGTCATTTGGATTTGCCACAGTCACTGTTACAATGGAGGCCATGGATAATGCTTGGAAGGCAAATGCAGGGATTCACTTTAATCAAAACTAGAATGTGCAAATTTTGATGTCTTACAAATATTCCGGTCTATTAATCTGTAAGGCAATTTTATCTCTGAGACTCCTTGCTCCAATAGGATTGATTCACGTTCTGTATCCACAAAACTGAAGGGCTGGTGTTAAGAACAGCAATTTAATCAATTGACCAGTGAGCGAGCCCGTGTGTGCAATTTTTGTACAATGATCTTAGTGCATCATTTTAATTGAAAACCATATCATTAGATAATTTACAACCAACATTTACAAATTAGGTGGCTGAACCTAAACTATGTGAAAGGTTTCTTTTTTAGTCTAATTTGTACTGGTGTAAAGTCAAAGTATTTAGATTTATTTTTTTCCCCTGCAAGAGAGATATTGGTCTTCAAATAGCTGTAATTAAGGATGGAAGCAATATGCAGACTGAGAATGATTTACAGCACAATAGCTTTGTTCTAAAGCAAAGGCAGAAAACAAGGGCATGTCAGTGAGAAATGAATTCCTTTAGGACAATTAATTATTAGGCCCTCCATGTCAATAAGAGTGAAATAATTCATGTAGGAAAATGCTTCTATAAATTGTCAAATGAAACAGTAAAAAGCTGATTACAATACAATACATCATAACAAATGACTGGGCTCAACATGGTACTCTTCAGCCCTCTGCTATGCACTTGGATGTAACAGGCTGCCTTTGAGTGTTTGGCACATGAATTTGGGAGGTTGGACTAGATTATTGTTGAAGGTCTTTTCCAGCTGAAACCACTATGTTCTGGTGTTGATGTTATAAAAGTACTGAGAAAGTTGACTAGGTAAAAGAAATATCCAAGTACATCAGCTCTTTGCCCAACAGACATGAAAACAGTGAGAACCTCCAACGTGTACTTTCAAGACAAAAAGGATAAAAATCAATATTGTGGAAAATGTGGGCCATAACCATTTGCAAGATCAGGGACCTACTTGCAGGGAAATTAAGAAATGTCACCCAGGATATATTTTGTATCATCTTCTCACTTTCTATTATAAAATTAACAATCAATATGGGAAAATGGATCTTAAGTTAATTATTGCTCCCTACTTTGAAAAACAAGTCTATTCTGTGTGATAGATAGAAAAGCCAAACCTTGAGGATTTATGTCTTCTTAAGAGTGCCTTAAAAAGCTCACTTGTTGCTTTTGCAACAGATAGATACTTCTATCATCACTCATCAGCCAGGGCAATTACAAACAGTAATGCCTAATTCATCAAGTTTTGTATTTCTGAGCAGAATTCAAGAATTATGTCTTTCCACTACAGTAACATGACCTAGAATTACCAAGAATTATGTATTTCTTCCGCAGTAACATCATCTAGACCAAATCTAACTGCTTATGTAGTCAAAATACAAACTCTCTAAACAAGATTGTTTTTTTCCCCATATTTTCCCTCACTTCACTCTCAAATCAGCTTCTGGGTAGGAAAAAAAAAATAAAATAAAAAAGAGGAGGAGGTAAAAGTGCAATATAACCAGAAGATTGTTTTGAAGTCACTGTGAGGAGGAGGGTAACTAGAAGCTAAAGATTTTCTTTTATCTACTGTTCAGAATAACACCAGTTTTCTAGGTGCTGCAAGATTGCTGCAATAAATGTGATGTAAGTATACAGAAAGACAGGTAGACTTAATTCTGTTTATATTCAAGCATCTTAAGTGCTTGAACACTACATAGTTCTAAGAGCTTCCTAGCTTCAAAAGTATTAAACTTTCCTTACAAAGGAGTCAGTTCCTATTTTGCCAGAAAGGTCTTGGGCCAAAGAAAGGTTGAGTGAGAAAGCTTTAATATACATAAAAAGCAATTTCAAGTGTAAAAGAAAAAAACAGGAAAATAGTTGCCTCAGAAAAAGAAAAAAAAAAAAAAATATGTCTAGAAAAAAGGTTTTGGACCTGGAAATGGAAGCTTAGCACTTTGCATTTCCACACATTTCCTGTAGCCAGGGTAAATCCCAGCAAGTTGTCCTGGATTCTTGAAGAATGAAGAGAAAAGGAAAAAAAAAAAAGTCAAACTAAGCAGAAACAAAAGATTCCTGGGCTGAAGGTAAGGGAAAAATTTCAGAAGAGCAAACCCTGAAGCAGTCTGAATGCTTAACAATAAAAAATAGAAAAAAATTATCAGTTCCTGAAAAAAGCAGAAAGTATTTGAAATTCCTTTATATAGACGCATTTCAAAGCTATCAAAAAAAGAGATCTGAGACAAAAGATATATTCTCTCTATTTTGATATTAGATAAGTTGATCTGGAGATGTTATGGTCTTTATTTCAAATGCTTTTAACATCCACTTGAACCAAAAAGCTCAAGACGATTCAGTAAACCAGAAATTTCATCTTTATCTGCTCATAGTCTTTAATTTGCATTAATGCTTTCAAGTTTTGCACTCAAAATGAGTTGAGCAAACATTATACATGTCAACATAGCAATGCAAGGCGTGCGTACTCTTCACGGATTCAAAATGAGTTGTTAGACTGAAACAGCAGCAGAGATATTCAGAACATGTCTCTCAAAACTGAAGGAGTCTGGTAGGTTGCAGAGGTAAATACTGTTCTTCCAAAACAGGTTTTATAACTGTGGGACAAAGTCAAACAGGGAGAAGGGTTTAGAGTGAGCAAAGTGGCCAACGGTTTATATTTGGTAGGATTTTAACCTCATATCAAATGCAAAAACTTCAATTTGCCAGTATGTTTTCATGTATAAGACTAAATAAGGTCTTTAAAAACTATTTTCCAACTCCTTTTAATGTTGATATTTCCACATTCAAATGCTTTTTATGCGTAGTACAGTTGGATAAATCTACTGATATTTTTCTTCATCTTACTTAGGTGAATGAGTAAAGTTCTATTCAAAGAGCTTCTGTACATGCCAACATCAAGATTTTCATCAACATACATTCATGCAACTATGTATTTTCTTTTTCCTCTTTCACTTCTCACTAACTTAAACCTTCATTTTCTCCAGCTTCACTGATAGCAAGAGAACCTTTCTTCTAACCCTGTTTTTATTTTTATTGTTTTGATATTTTATTTTCAGCTTTTGATATCAAAAGTATTAAAGGTTTTAATAAACCTAAGATTTAGTATAAATAATGTATATGTGAAAAAAGGTAAGTTGCCTAAGTTTAGATGTGTTATTGGAGATTTTTAGAAAGGGTGAACCAATTAATTCTGGAAAACAACTTCCTCTTCCAGGCAAAGCCCCAAATTTCTTATTGCTTTTGAAAATTTTGGCTAAGCAGTAGAGAGTTCTTGACATTTATTCTGCTACTACATCACACCATTTTAAAAATAGTAATTTTAATATTTTATTTTTTCCCAAATATCGAGGGACCAATATTGAATCACCTACTACCCTGCTCCCCCCTCTGGCTTGTCACCTTCATTACAGTCTATTATGTGCCAGGGCACAGTGAAATGGGAGTCAACGAAAGAAGAGGAATGATGTCCTGTACCACCCTTCACATAACAAAATCCTCCTTGCAGCACACCAAAGCTGGTTTACTCCTAACATTACAGATGAAAACATGTAGCTTTATTCGAGTAAAGCAAGGATAATAGCTTTGTGTTATTATCTCATATTTGTTCATGTGAATGGATTTACTTTGTGTGATAAGGTAATCACCAAAATCTAACACAGTAGTTGAACATATTGTTTTTGGTTTGTGGTGGTGATTCTTTACACCATTTTGACTGTTTTCTCTTTTATAGTCTTTTTAGTTTTGTAAGTTTGCAGTTGATCTTTGAAAGGTGTTAGCATGGTGTTTTTCCACAGGAATTTGCCATGTTCCAAAGTTCTTTTGATACATTACTTTTGAGGCTTTATCCTCAGCCTACCATTCTGTCTCTTAATATTTTCAAATATCTATGCTAATGGAAACACATGACTTAATAAAGACTTTAACATACAGTCTGCCAGCTCTTGACATCCTAATTCCACTCTAGGCTCCTATTGTAAGCTTAGTATCTCAAATGAAGGCAGCAGTTTTCCAACAGCACATTCAACAAACGGCAAGTAAACAGGGAATAGAGCTGACCAACATACCAAATAACTGAGCACTGAAAAGGTCAGAATGGTCTGATTTACAGTACTGTCATGTTGTGTGGGATGTGTGAGGCACTTAAACGCTCATTTCACATTCTGCAGTGACAGTGTCTGTAATGAATAGGAAATGACATATTATGAATTCATTCTTGTGATGATAATTGTAATGAGAATAGTGAATGGTACAACAAATCTAATCCATCTTCATGACAATTTAAAAACTGTAATCTTATTGCAATCCTGGGGTATTTTGCAGACACCTTCTAGAAAAAAAAAAAAAATAAATACAATAAAGTGGCAAACAACGATACTTTATTTCCCAGGTCTGTTAAACCCGTATTTATTGGGAAGTCATGTGATCTGTGTAAATCTTACACAAAAAGATTTCCTTCAATTATATGGAAATTTTGATTTTCCTTTTATTTCAGCATAGCATGCGATGACTTTGTTAAGAGAACTTTAAAGGTCATCAACTCCAAATCACGCATTAACAGAAGATAAAGAAAAAGATTGGAAAAACTTGAGTTATTTCAATAATAATCATATGTTCTGTATGTAAGATAAGAGGACACAGTGACGTATTGCATTTAATAAATTTGGTTTAGAAAATCCAATTCTCCGTTAGAAACAAGACACAGTTACCTTGCACCTTTCAGAACTTATTTCCTAGAAGTCTTTGTCCCAGTGAAAGACACAGCAGCACACTCCCTGCAAATTCAAAGGCAATAGTTTCTGTCCCCACAGTTTTATTAGAAAGAGGAACCTCAATATTCGCTTTATCCAAGTTACTAGTTCCTATAAAAAAAATTGAGAACACTCTTCTCCTACCATCCAATTTCAGTGCTCAGAATTAAATATTGGCTCCACAACAACCTCTTACACAAATTAGAAAGAGGCTGGTGCCAGGACATAACGTCGCTTGCTAATAGCTTGTCATCCCCTCTGTCTACCACTAATGACAGTCATACAACATAACAGGTCTAAACACCCTCAAACCTTTCTCAAGAATACAAATTCGTATCCAAGGGCCGTTCCTCTGAGATATCCTGGCTTTTCTTTACCGTAAATTCAATGTTATTTTCTCTTTTAATTCTATGGTTTTCTTACTGTATGCATAATTGAACCAAGTCTGGGTTACAGTGTTGCTCCTAACCCAGGCTTGAAATCATGTATAGAAGGACTCATTTAATGGATCATTGCTTGCTAAGGTTATACACTATTGCTTGGCTTGCATACCAGTTCCACATGTACCTTGTTACACAGCTGATGATCTTGTAACCATGCTGCTGTATCAACTGAAATTTATGGTTCTGCTTAAGATTTACATTGGGAATGATTTATTTTGTTTTCAAGAGCAATTTGTATTCTAACAGGGCCTATTCTAGTAAATGTAGAAAGCATTCTCGAAAAGGTTTACATAAGCAAAAATAAAAACTGTAATGACAGTCTCTAATTTACATGGATGAAGTTTTAATAGAAGGGCTCTAGTAAACAGCAACAATTTGCGTTCACTTGTAGAATTAAAAATCTCTTGATGTGTTGATTGTATTGAATTAGTCACCTGTATAAGTCATGGGTGTTGACTATTGAATTTTTTTAAAAGGTCTTTATTGATTTTTAAGGAGAAAATTTATTTAAAAAGTGGCCCACTAGTGTAATTCTGCTCATTATAGAGTGCTAAATAGCTGAAGGGACTAAAAGAGTATTCGGAAAAAGAGAACCTATTCTTAACTAATTAGCTTTGAATCATTTGTCTAGCTAATCCATGCTTTCAATCTATGGCAGTGTTTGGAAGGTAATTGAAAACCAGCCTTCTAATGAATGTGCAGACTGCCCTAAATAGGAAAGATTACAGCACTCATGGCAGAGGTTGGAAACAGCTGCGAGCAGGTACTGCAGGACTGGGGGCACAACCCATGCCCAAGAGGTCACTGAGATGCCCTGAACATCTGCACATCCCAATCAATACTCATACTGCAAATCAGACACCAATGTGTTAAAAATCATAAAACACTGAAAACAAGATTGCACCAATTAAAGACCTTAAGAAGGAAAATTATTTTCATTTAGATAAACCGTATCACTATGACTGGGATAGCTTTTTACACATACTAAAGAGAAATAACTTTAGTCTAGGAAGAAAAAAAAAAAAAAAATATATATTTGGGGAACAATGAAAACCTATTAAACTTCTGTAATCTCAAGATTTCTTTAATGATCTAAATGTTGGAATTTCAACTCTTAAATGCCTTATTTAGTTCGCCTATATGATGAGCAGTATAAGAGAGAGCAAACAAGCTTCCTTTTTTTTGTTGTTGTTGTTTTGTTGTCTTTTTTAATTTAGAAACAATATTGCAATCCAGGAAAAGGATGAATAAGGTATGGCTCTTTGAAATAGAGTAGTACAAAGAATCATCTTAAGATGCACAAAATAGCCCCAAACAAGTACTGTAAACAGACAATAAACAATACCTTGTCTATCTAGTTGCTTTATCTCAATACAGTGTTCAAAAAAAATAAAAAGGTTATTTGGTAGAAAGCCAAGAACAGGGTAGAAATTTAGAAAGCTCTCATGTTCTGCCACTTTTAACTTGGGTCAAAACAGATGGAGAGCCCAAGCTCCTGAGAAGATCTATGCCTTCTTGCAAACAAGAATCTAAAATTGCCCAGAATGTTATTTTCAGGATTCATGGTGTAAAGCTACTTTTCATAGACAATGCCTGAACTCTTCCTCTGTCATTCCTTTAAACCTTGAAAATTCTTAGGTTTCTTGTTGTAGTACATATGCCCGTGTTCTAACATGTTGAGTTAATTGCTTTCTAACATGGCTTTTTATCCCATATCAAATGTATATGGAAATCAGAACAGTTGTAAACAGTGATCTGTAATTTCTGGAGATTTATGTAATTGTTAGAGTTACATCTCACTTGGTTTTAGACTTCTGTTGTCTGAAATACTGTCTAAAAGAAACCACTCAGTATGGTAGGTTTATGAAAATCCACAGCCAACTATTGTTTGCCTTTAGCACCAGAGGATGCAGTCTTTTAAAGACTATAGCATCCAAAAACTGCTGGATCCATCTCACATGTGGCCTTTAATCTCTGTGTTGCTCTGTTTCTTTGTTCCAGCGTGGTGCACTTAGTTTCCTTACCCTTTAAAAAGGGGCAGGAATGTAACAGCAAATAGTTTTGGAGCTTTGGATATAGTAATTGTCATTGTATTCACTGTAAAACTACTGTGATACTTCCAGACTTCAAAGCACTTTATAAAAGCTATTTATTGTTGTTTTCACCCACACAGAAAACTAAGCAGAAATACTTCTAATTATCTGCTAAGATAAAGCACATTTTTTGAGAAAGATTATCAAAACAGCTCTGCATTAATGTGAGAAGAGGAAAAAACAAACAAGAAGCATTTGCTTATTTTTATTTCTAGATATTCTGCAAAATATTCAGTCATATTTTAAGTAATCTCACTTAACTTTAAAACACCCCAAATGCAACAAGCACATTAACAGAACTGAACATCAGTAAACAAGACAATGTAAACACTCTGATACTTGGGTTCTATTTCTAATTCTCCATCAGAATTTCCACCTCAGTTTTCAAATAGAACATTGGTGTTTACTAATACATTATTCTTATCTACTCTTCTGTTAGTTCTCCATTGAAGAGCTACACATTTATTACACCACTGAATTAAACGGAAGTCTGGATCACAAGCATAGGTCTTTTCTCCTTCTTGTAACTTCCCCCAGTACATACTTGTCTTTCTCATTCTTTGAAAGACACTGATGCTTGCAAAATAGTCTCCTGCAGTCTAACCTGCTATGAACAAGTCTGAAAAAGCCACACTGTACTTGATCTATTTGGTTCCACTGGAACACCCTGAAAGCAAAAAGTACTTTTTGCAAGGTATTTGTGTTGATATATTTAGCCAGTATATTTTCTTGGAGTGAAGTGAGTAGTATTACAGTATTTTGTGTATCCTTCTGGGATGCACAAGTTATTCTTTTAAGTCCTGTGGGATTCATTTGTGTACAAAAAGCAAGCAGCACTGGGGATTTAAATTCAATTCTAAATAAATGGGTTGTGAGCTGAACCTGCAAGCGTAGGCTGTAGGGAACCTTTCTTCTTTGGGCATGCTTTTACATGCTGCCACAGTTCTAGTTTTCCCCTGGGAGTTATTTCTACTCCAATGACTGCAAGGACCCAGCAGGGCAGGGAAATGGTGCAATGCTTCTGAAGACCAAAAGTTATGTGAAGCTGCTCCTGTTAGAAGTTCACTCAACACCTGGGAATAGAAAGTAGGGAATTTTCATGTCTTGGGAACTTCCAAGGCAGGGCTATACAGTTCCACTGTCACATTGATAGGAATAATCTCCCATTTCTTTCTGCCTCCCTGGTGAAACTGACCCCAGTGTCTTGTTTTGTTTGCTGTTTTTGTTTGTTTGTTTAAGAAATGACTGTCAATCATACCATTTGTCCTGTATTTTCAGTAGGCACTTGAATCACAAGAGCCTGTATTTTGTTGCTTTCATTGAGCAAGATCTCTCAGCACATGGCAGGCAGTTTAGTGTCACTGGCCATCATTTAACTACTCACACCCTCTTTCATGCATTCCCTGGAGTTGTACAGTTGATATTAACTTTTAAGATTTGGACAGCAAGATAAATTATTTTGGGTTTCTCTTATCCTGAAACAAGAAAAAGGTCAGAAATAATTTATCTAGGCATGACACAGCCTGACCAGACAGACAGAACTTCCTTACAATTTGCTTAGAGAAAGCAGTCTGTTATCCCCAGCTGAAACATCTGGATGTTGAACCTTAAGGCCCTCTTCCCAGCTCTGTTTGTTTTTTTAATTCTCTTTGCTATACATTGATTTAAAGAGAGCAAAGGGTGATTGAATACACTACTATTTTTGATGGAGCCAGAGACATAACCTCTGGTTCAGTCTTATCCTCTGTGGTGTGAAGAGGAGTCAAATCTGCTCCAATGTTCATATTTATTGGAGAAAATACAAAGCAATGCTAAAAGCTCTCTCAGTCAGAATCACCAGGCCTGTGTTTTTCCATGCTCAACCACAATCCTCTCTTCACTACAAGAGCACACTCTTCAGGTCTGCAGTCTTGTGTTCAAATATTACTGTCTACACCCCTTTGGATTTTTGTTTTTTCTGCTTTTCCACAAAAATTTGCTTGAAAGCTGGTATGAATGAGTCTGGTTTCACAGGATGAGTACCAACATTTTAATGATTTCAATTATTTACTAGACAATAGTAGAAGTGGGGAAAAAAATTGACAGCCTGTCACAGACAATGCTAGCTAAGTTGTTTAAATCATCTCTAGGCATGTTCTAATTTAGCTCGTTATTAATTTCCTGCCAGGAAATCACTGCCCTAAACCTCTCTTTAATTCAGACATAAGTCATTCTAAACTCTCATACAGACAGCTGATTGAACCCAAGACTTTTGTCTCATTACAAAGCCCAGATGCTTTCAGGCAGAAGACTGTTCTAGGCATTTAATATTTTGAAACAAAATGTACTGTATAATTAATTGAGTATGAAATGCGTTGTTCATCACAGAATTAGTTTATCTTTTCAAGAGTTTTCTGGCTGCATGCAATCAATCATTCACATTTCAGAAACTGCTGTAGGATTATGAATTTTCACTTTTTACACATCTGAGTTCTAACTGTATTGCAAAATGAATGCAAAACACTATTTGAAGGCAAACTGAGTGAAACCCCTCTTGTTTTATCTGGTAAAATAAAATGTTAGGTCATTAATCACCCTCCTCTTCTTCACATCTCATTTTTTCCGGCAAATTATTTATATTCTAGCCATGTGGGGGATAGTAGCAGAGAACAAATAAATCTGAACTGACAAAGCAGGAAATATTTCCTAATTACCCAGACTGCTGAAGAGGGCTAGAAAGCAGAGACAAAGAAAAACCACAAAAAGATTTCTTTGTGTTATTTGCTGACTAGGAGATGTGCTTGTCATGTTAACTTCAGTTGTTAACTTCCTGGAAAAGAAAAGGAACTGTAAATGGGGGTGCCACGAAAGAGGAGGTGCCCAAATAACCACTCATTACAAATCAAAAGAGCCAGCCTCAGCTTCTAAGTGTCAGGGTATTTGTTTTGGCCTTAGCTGAAAAGGAAGGAAAGGGCTCAAATTCTCACCCATTTTCCACTTTCTTCTATGGGCCAAGTAATAGACTGAGAAAATACTTCTTCACTAACATTGTTGTTTCACCTATCTCTTCAGATGAACTAGATGACAAGAGCTAGGTTTCTAGCCTTCAACCTGGCTGCCCAGAGGATGTGGAAGCCTGGGGCATTTGGACACCTTTTGTACTTTCCCCTAACACCCTTTTGTCCATAAGACACAAACCTGTGTTTCCTCATCAGTACTGAATGGGGAGACTACACTTGATACGGAAAATAAGTCCCATTGTGAAGATTGTATTCCTGTACCAGCACTTGATATCATGCACGCACTAAAAAATACTGTGTGCAAGCTACTGAGATTTGATGACAGCCTATGCTGTTACTTTGCACAAGAAATACTGAAGAACTTGTTTTGACCAAGACTCACATGGCCTAGAGAAACTACATGGTTTCTTTTAGACAGAACGGTTGTTACGAAGGGACTGATGGCTGTAAGAAAAATGCCTGCAGAATAAATAACATGTTATACTCCACTAGGTGCTGTAATAACACCCCGTAGTCTTTTAGGAGATCTTGCTGGTGGATTTGTGCTATTTTGATGATAGCTGTCGATTCACAGTTCCTCAGACCATTTGACAATAGGGCTCCTACTGTGTTATATAAAACATGCACTTTAGCTTTAAAAGCTCAAACCTTTAATCAAATTCCAAACGCCAGAGTGGAGATTTCAAATCACTGTCAGTATGATTTCACTCAAATGTTCAAGTCTGACAGTCTCAAAAATACTTTCTTAGCTGTACAGTACCAAATGGAATTAGCTTTAATACAGTGGCAAGAATTTATAATAAGGAACCATTGTGAATTGCTTTAGTTTCTGTTCACATGGAGAGCAGTATATCGAGCTGTGTTTTGACTGTTTCTGCTTTCAGTGGAAGCCTTGAACTGTTGTGTTCTTCACCAGTTTGGGTTTTCAATGACAGGACAGATATTTTTAGAGTTTTAACTAGAATAGAGTAGATACATTAATGTTTTCAAATATCCTGAAAACTGCTATATGACCTTCGGCATTTGTCATTTAAGCTGATTCAGCTATACATGACTAACATGGCCTTGTACCACATCATCTTTTATGGCCAATCTTTAACATTCTTCCCCAATTAATAAATGTAAAACAAAATTCATCAACCAAAAAAAGTAGATTTCAAAGCTACACATTTCTATTTCCCATTCAGGACTCAAATGCCATGAAATAATTGAGGTTCCTGTCATCATTACTATTCAGAGAAGAATCCAACTATGATTGAGATACCTCAGAAAGTCTGTTATTTTTTAATTGCTAACTATTTGCTGGGCTCTTGTCCATCAGAATTCCCTCACCAATAGACATGGATGTTTAGAGGTGATTGTCTTTGCACTGGTCCTTCAGTATCTCTCTGCAGAAGGAGAGGACAGCTTAACTTTGAGCATTCAATAAATTCTGCTGCAAGTGTTAGTGAATCCAGAATAACTGTCTCCCACCAAAACATGCAGAGGCAATGGCTTCAAAGCTTCAAATCAAATACAGCTCAGTTCTGCCACCTTGGTTTGGAGGTTCAGCTGAAGGGTTTGAAGACTTGCATCCATCTCATCCATTACACAACAAGCCCAGCCCATAGGTCATATTAACCTGAAAATACCACCCACCATCATGGCCACAGACAGAGTAACTGGGTTTGTGTAACTTCATGATTCCAGGAATGGCCAAATTTTTATCAAGCCACTTTTTTTCCCTTCAATAATCCACCTCCTATTATGAAACCAGGAACCTCTGCAGGTCTTAATGAGATCAGCTCAAGGAAATAACCAGTGTGGGTGAAACGGGCAGTCTCAGAATTTGCCTGCTGAGATGCATTTGGCACAGCCACATATCTGTATTTCTCAATCTGCCAAGAGTCACTCGTTCCATGCTCTACATCCATGCAAAAGGTAAACTCCCAAGATGAAACTCTACACCTAGCTAGGTTGTACTAGACTCTTACAGTCAGGACAGGGTGTTATATTACAGCTGCCAGAGTCCAGCCACGGTGACTCCACTGAAATATAGTTTCAAGCAAATACTTAAATTCACCAGTCACCGAAAGTACAAACATCTCATAAGAGCTTTATATAACAAACATAAACCTCTCAGTGCACTAATGCAATTCTCAGGTGATACTAAATTAAAAACTCTGGATGCCACAGGAGTAGAGACAACAAGTACCCAAGATTCAAATTTTCAGAAAATAATTAAAGGAAGAGCATCAAAGAATGCAAACAAACCATGAGAAGACAACTGAAAGATGAAAATCCAAGATGTGATACTGAAAGACAGAAAGGAATAATACATATAGACATGAATTAATGATATATTCAGAAAAAAACAAAAGGTGCTTTAGACACCTTTTAAGGTGCAGAAAAAATGAAGCAAGGACAGGGAAATACCACAATGAAATCTTGTTTGCAGTTTAGAACAATAGGTTTCCAGAGAGCAAGTTACAAAAAGGAGCTTAACAAGAAAAATGTAAAAAGAGGGAAAAAAAAAAAATAAAAATAAATGTGAAGGAACCACAGCATGCAATTAAACAAAACAAGATTAAATAAAGCAATTACCAAGCAAAAGCATGACAGCAACCCACAGAATAGTCAAAGAATGTTAATGCAGGGGATAATAATTGTTTACTGTGGTACATGAAAAGTAATGAAATAAAATCAGAATAAGGAAGGCTGAATTTTCAGGAATAATTCTGAAAATGAGCTTACTAGAATGCTTACAAATGTTGCAAAGAACATGTTGAAATTCACCCATCAACGGGGCCTTAAACATGAAATACAGACATTATGTGTCATCTCCAGTACATTTCTTAATCTACTTTGACAAATGTATGTAAATACCTGGTGAGTAAGTGAATCCACATCCCATTTGGTTAATTCTATCTTTAATTGAATACTCAAGCAATCAGTTATTTCTGACCTATTTGTAGGTAAAGATACGTTAATGAATACTCTGGTAAATATGTAGTGGCAAGTATGGGGATGAATAAGTAACACACATGAAGTGTGCACAACTATTTCCTGAAAAGTTCTAGTTAGGGATTCAGCCAGTCGAAGAACAGAAGCATCACTTTGCTTTGTTCACACAGGAAATGTCAAATTGCAAATCATGAACACAATATGTAATAATTCCTGCACTCTCTGTATGCTAAAACATAACAATTCAGATTAAAAAAAGTTTGCTGTCTCAAGCTTGCCCTATGTAGACAGGTATTACCTTGCATTTCTTCCCCAGACCAGAAAACATTGGTCCAAAGCTCTTCTCCATCATAACTCAGGAGACAGCACGTATACAAGGTCTTAAGAAGGTCCTGCTCTGACTGCCATTTGAGTGAACCTGAGACAGACTATGTCACTTGCTCTGTTATCAACTAGTACAAACAACCTAAAACTTTTATTTCAGAGGACAAACTAATAAATCACAGTAGCTTCAGATGACCATTAAGCTTGTCAAGATTTCACTTTCCTACTTATATTCCTTGTGACTTGATTCAACACTGGAATTTTAATGATGGCCACATAAGGTAATTCCAGGCTGAACTTCCCAGTCAGGAAGAGCTCACCAGTAAGCACTGAGATGACCTAACCTCTAGGGAGGACACCAAAACTGGATTGAATACAAGCTTAGGATGTGTGATGGACACTGTGGAACTGGATCCAGGCAATACTGTGTGCACTGTGCAAACTGGGAATCTGACTGAAAACTGGCACTGTGGCTCGTTGCTGTTTTACATAAAATTAGATAGCTTATGGATGTATCATGCCTGACAACAGTTCAGAGGGCTGAATAGAAGAGCACAAATTAACCTTCTAATGAGCACAGCAAGTATGAAAAATAGTGATGGAGATAAACTGATCTGCTATAATTTTAAATGTTTTATGAGATATTAAACATAAAATTAGTAGCATATGAGCAAGCCTCATATAAACAATGGTATTGTTAAGAATAGAAAAAACTCACAAAGCTTTTTAAAAAGTAGACACCTCGTCTAGTGTCCCCAGAAACCAGACTGACCTATGACCTACCAAACCAATTATGCTACTGTTGCAACACAGAAGGGGAAAAAAAAAAAAAAAAAGAATTCTCTGAGGTTTCTGACATCCCAGCAGCAGGACCAGAACAAGCATCTCCTTCCTCAACAGCTCTTTAGGTGTCCCCTCCATTTTTTTCTAGCCTACCACCCTACCCCGAGGAGGCAGCAGTTTCCTTAGGGATCCTCCACAGAGCAACAGCACAACAAAGTACAGCCAACACAAAACATTTCAAAGTGAACCCTCTGCAGATGGGGTCAGTTTAACACCATGTCCCCACCGTGAGCATCAAGCATGCATGGGGCACATACATACCCACACTTTGGAGGGCAGCTGGATAGAGGTCCCAAGCTGACCGGCTTCAGGTGGGTGCTCCCATTCAGCTGATGGAGGTCAGGCAGATTCTCCAGGAATGGGTAAAATCTCAGAGCTAACAAGGGCAAGGTGCCACATGCTTTTATGCTCTTGCTTCTGCAACATCCATCACTCTTATTGGCCCATATGCCTGATACCCTTTAAATGAAAAGTGGGTATGTGACCCCCCTGTCATGGCACAGCAAGGGGGGTGGTGGCATAATAATGACCTAATTAAAGCTTTTGGGGGTAAATCAATTTTTGGCTGTCTTATTGTGATATGATTATTTCCCTTTCTTCACTTTTGATCTCTAAGCAATTGGAAAATCAGGAAGGGGTGAAATTTGGTACTTGGGAAATGAACTCAATGTCCAAGAAGAGCACTGCAAGGCAAGCTTTCCTCAGAGCACCGTGCCTCAAGCTGGGGGCATATACAACTAAAAGGTATCAACCAGCTAGATGTAGTCTGTAAAATGTTAAATTTCTTATTTGTCAGGGGCTTCTTGTTAGAATAGGTAAATTGTAGTAAAATTCACTGTATGACAGTGCATAAGGAAAGAATATTGTCTTTTTTCTAAAGAGGGGATTTAAGGTCAATCCTGCCTTCAGTAACATGTGCTAGTAAGGCTAATAAAAGTAAAAATTAAGTCCCACAATGCCTGAAGTTTTCCTGCACCATTCAAGTTCTCATTTGCTCCTTCCATCCCCTGACCTAGGAAAGGAAGCACAAAGCCACCAGAATCATCAAAAGGGACACGAAAACCTGATTATCTTCATGAACCCCAAGCCTTCCTGTGGCTTACCTACAACAGAAATAAATCAGTGATGTTATTTTCACCCTTACACAGAGAAATAATTCTCTTAATGATTATTATAGCTGTGTTGTGCATTTATATTATGACTTATTATCCCTTAATGATCTTTCTGTTGTCTAAAAAGAACTGGAGTGATTGAGTTTGGTTTTGGTTGTTGTTATTGTTTCTGTTTACATAGTATTGAAGCAGTTGCCAAGCAGGGCACAATAAATTTAAATTCTGACATAATAAATAGATAATGTGTTGTAATTGGATTATTTGTAGACTGTCTCAGCAGAAATTTGCATAACAGAAAGTCTGCTGCAAGTATAAAAAATAAGCCACAGAGCTAATTAAAGGTTTTGTTTACGTATCTCTTCCTGAAAACACAGTAGAGAAGGAATTAATAAAAGTATATCCTCTCCTTAGTTTTCTTAGGAGAGCTTACTCTAGACCTTGTTTTATAATGTCTGCCTCTTCACTGGTTATAATGCATGTGATAGATGAGGGAAAGTAGAAGACACCTGATATATGAGCTGTGAGAGTAAAGATTACTACCCAAGGTGATAGAATTGGCGACTCTCATGACCTCTCTTTCCCACCAAAACCAAAACATTGAACTCCATCACTAGCACAAAAAGGATAATGTAGGCATTTCCAGCAGCTTGTACTAAAACTTTTTTTTGATAGACATATACCAAAAACCAATAGACAACTGTGTTCACGCAGATAATCACTGAATTAAAACAGAGACGTCTATTCAGTTGTTGTCGTGACACATGTAAGAAAGGAAATTGCCCCTTTGTGGCCTCAAATGCTCATGGTCTTTAAACTAAAATGTGATTTTTAATACAATTTTTTTCTGGCTTGGAAGCCTGGATTCAAAGGTCAACACTGCAGTGAACATGCAGGAATAATTAGACACTGAGAAAGGCCTCTAGATACCCTGTAACACCTTTTAGGCCTTTAAATAAATCAAAACAGTGAATCTAGTTTGGTTTTTTTTTTACTAAAAAAAAAAAGTGTTTTTTTTTTTTAAAAAAAAATCACTGTCTTAAGGGTGACTTCCTTTGTGATGACTTATACAGTTGGTTCCTGTCTGCATCTATGGGTGTTTACCTAGAGAGGTTTTGCAGGAGAGATCACCAGTCACACACTGGTCTCTACGGTACTTAACCTGCCTCATAGTGCCCCTCTTCCTGGGAGGGATCACACAAATAGCCCTGACTGCACTTGGACTTGACTTTTTTTTTAAATTATGGTATTATTTATAACTCAGATTATGATGTTCTTCTGTGATTGTAGTGTTTTTCTTCCCAAAGAGGTACTCCATGCCAGCACGTTAAGATGACTCACATCAGTTGGAGAAACGGATTGCAACTCTGGTAACAAAAGAACCTTTAGCTACCACCATTGCTGTAATGTATATCAATCTCAAAAAAAGCAATGTCTTGAGCTGGGAGAAGCTATTTCAGTGACATGTCACTGTGTGCAGCATAATCTTGTCCCATGTCAGTCAGGGCAATGTGTCTTTTCTGTTCTCTCATGAGCCATACTGAGTTGGAGGTAATTAGACTGCCTCGAGCAGCCTTGGATTATTTTAACTACCCTGTAGTAGTCTATTTGATACAGACTTTTGTTTAGTTGTAAGGAAAATACAGACTGGGGATAAATGAAGGTTATAGTAACTCTCCCTATGAAATATTGTGGTTTAAAAGTTTGTGAGAAGACTCAGCAGCTGGCATGAGGGTCTGGTCCCTGAGCAGCAGCACAGTGAAGCCTTTCAGAGATATCAGGACACCCCCTGCTGCCACCCCAGGGGAGTGTGAATCTCCTGTGATCCTTCAAGTAATTAACATGTTGCTTGATGCTTGCTAGGACAGCACTGTAAACTCACATTTTGGAAAGTCCATCCAATTTAAGGTATTTTCCTGTTCAGTTTTCTAAAAATTCAAGAAAAAACTCAAATATTTTACAAAATGTCGTTAAAATTGTGTCCCATGACTATCCAGAGTTTCAGTATAGTCTCAGGAGGGAAGAACAGTGTTAAATAGGATTAAAAGTTAATGAAATATTTTATAACAGTATCTTACCATAGCAACTGAAAGTTAGATCTGAGCATTGTATAAATATTAATATTACTCTCCTCATATCAGTCACTAAAGGACTTGGGGAACCTGTATGGAGGGGGACGAATCTCATATTTATGGCTCTAAAATTCAAATGTAAAAGAGGAAAAGAGATTAGGTTATAAAAATAAGGTACTGCATAACTTGCCTAATAGCCTGTAATCTTCTGGAAGTACAGCTGCAGCGGGCTTTTAAACAGGTGCTCTGCTTATAGACCATAACAAACATGTTGGGCTTTGTAGTGCATTTAATATCTTATAAACAGCTGGGCTAATTTGGGCAAGGCTAATGGATTAGCTCAAATGGTACTCAAGTAAAAGGCCTGCGATTATATCTGTGTACATTAAAGCTAAAATTTCAGAGCTTTGAGTTCTCCAGCCTGCACGTCTCAGAGCAGAGCAGGGTTTATTTTTCCATCCCGTAGCTGTATAGTCTCTCATAACAGGAAAGAAGTTGAAAATGAGCTTGGTGTCTTGAGGTGCTCTGCTGTCATATGTATTTGTCTCTTCTTCAGAAATCTCTGACTGTGTTTTTTTTTTTTCGACTGCAAACCTAGCAAATATTATATCCCAACTGTCCCTTGTTTTGTATATTCTGAGGTTCACTTTATCAGGATACTGCAAGCCTCTGCTGCTTTGAGAATAAGTAGGCTATGCTTACAAACAAGAAATAAAAATCTAAAAAACAGTGAGTGAAGGCTGATTTAACTGTGACATAACATGGCTGTCAATGGTCCTGGGACTAATGGGGGGAAATTATTAGAATATTTTTTGGCATATAAAAAGCAGGGTCAGGAACCCAGTGCAATGCCACGTCCCCAACAGCATTGGTCTTGTTTGGGAGGGCAGCTCCTCTGGTTGTTAACACCTTGAACATTCTCCACAGATGCTCAGGCATCGGTACTGACCTACCAGAGGCCAGATCCCAGCTGCCTGTGCGTGGCTGCCTGCGTGTCCTGCTGGCACGGGCACGGGCACGGGCACTGCCCTTCAGCCAGCCCCCACAGCACATCTGGGAAAGACACTCAGCACCTGAATCCACACACTTGCCTCTGTTTTCTCCTGTCCAACTAATACTTTATGCCTGTGATTAAACCCGTGCTCCCTCTGGACATAAAAATGAGGTGTTCAAATATTTTATTAACTAGATCATAAAGCCAGCATCCGAGGGGGTGAGTCTGTGTGAGGCAGCAAGATACACTGCCCTTGGCCCTGCTCTGCTGCTGCAGCTTAGCTAATTAATCCTGCTGAGAGGGCAGCACAGCAAAAACTGAAAGGATGTGTTGGTTTAGGGTGAACCATGCAGTAAAAGCAGATTTTGTGGATTTAGAGGCAACAGGGCAGAAGGAGTGAATGTTTTGTAGGAAATTGTGGTGGTATCTCAGAGGCCTGAACAGGAACCAGAGCTTCACATGTCATCTGCAGTGCCTGCAGGTACCTGATCACTATGCAGTTGTAGGTTTAGAATTTGTAAAGAAAAATATATTTTGTAAAGTGATTTTTTTAATCAAGATTTTCTTTTAATCACCGAGTATTTTTGTTTTGTTTTGTTTGGTTGGTTAGGGTTTTTTTTTGCTAAAGTGAATCTGTATACGATAGATGAAATTTAATTTAAACATAATAATGATTTTCAGTACAATCTTTTGCCACGTACTGCAGTTCATTGCACAGTCAGAAATGTTTAAGCAGCTCAGATATTTTTGCAGGTTCTGGAGTTTTTTTCTAACAGCTGACAAATCTAAGTTTTAATATTTATGTTTAGCTGAATTTTGACACCTAAAATATCAGGAAGTGGTGTGACCTTTTAAGATTTCTATTTTGTTTTTGAGTCGCTGTTGTTCTTTCAAGCATCTGTTGGTGGCATACTGTGGAGGAACACATATTATTAGGTTGTTTATTTTAAGAACAATGATGCAATAGATATGTCATCGTTAGTTAAAATACAAAATATAAAAAACAGGGTATAAAGCTGGCAACTCAAATACATGTTTCTGGGAGGCATCTTGGTGAATCCATTTCTTACTCTGCTTGTTTCACAAAAGAGAAGTAGGTTCTTTCGTATCTAATGCCACATGAGCCATTCCAATTAAAAAATGAAGAGTTTTCGATCTGATGCTGAAATCCAAAAGAACAATGAGATTAAAAGTATGCCACATCTTCACTGTGGCATTTCCCATTTATGGAGGAATATTATAAGAAAAAGAGATTAACCTTCTTGTGCTGTAAGAATTCAAAAGCTAAGCCCAGAGGGTTTAGATCAAGCATACATAGTGGCTTGAGCCAGAAAACAGTTTCCAGCAGTGAATCCCATAGTTGCAAAGACACTTATCTCAGCCCAATTAAGTTCTTCAACTCTAGCTGTCTGTGGATGTATATAAATCTCCCTGAAGTCCTGTAGTAAACCAACAGCAAAGTATCTGCTATTCTAATGACCGAGTGATTTAAGTCATGCTGCTTTCTACCAACCAGACACAGCAGCAGCATAACACTCAATCCTGGTGCTGTATCACTTTTTAACATATTGCATCATGGATATACTACTCAAGATCACTTGAGATTTTATATGCACTTCATTATGCAAACTTAAAAGCCTAAAATTTGATATAATGGAACATTTAGCTCAAAGATAAGGAAAACAGCACGCTGCACTTTGTAGCCATTTGATATCCTGACAGGAAAGGGAACTGACACATGATAAAGAAGTAAATAGCAGTAGCAGTGAATTATGGCCAGCACGGATCCATTCATGCATTATTTAACCAGTATCACGACACAGTTCACTTCAGAATTGGCCAGGCCACCATTTTGCATTCCTTCAAATAAACTTGTTTCCTGTGTAAAGAACTGACAGGAGCAAATAAAATGAAAATATCCATGCAAATGGTAGGCAGAAGCAAGAAATAACAAACCCAAGGGCAAATGTACACATCCTATCAATTCCCAGACCATGAGCGAAGGAAAGTATTCAAACTTTATAGTGATTCATAATGTATAAAGGACAGGTAATGTAAAGCAGTTGTGATGATCCTCTGTTGCACAGGATGTAGAACTTCCTCAAATGGTGTTTTCCTTCTTTACGGTAAAGGCTTATGAAAAACATTTTTTAACACTGAGAGAAAATCCAGTGCTGTCTATGTTAAATCCCATTATATTTAACATCATAATTGTCAAGATCATAATTCTGAGATTCTCTCTTTGATTGCCAAATCCATTCAAGAACCTTGATTCTTTCTGTTAAACATTTTTTTTTCCCATTGTTTCCATAGCTGCAGAACTGTCTTCAATTTATCAACACCCAAAAGTGAAGAGAAAAGAATAAGCTGATTAACAACATGTAATGTGGCAAATGAAGAACATCAATCCACGAGGTCCCTCCTGGTGCAAAGAAGGGAACAGCCATAGACTAGGGGCTTCAGAGAGAAAATCAGAGAGGGAAAAAAAAACAAAAAAAAACCCTCACAAGTGTTTTCTTCTTTTTGCCATTTCTGTTGGCTGGCTGAGGTGTCTCTGCAGGCACCAGGCTGCCTGTGACCCACCCAGCTTGTCCTGAGAGCATGAACATGTTGACACCTCACCAGCACAGTCTGCCCCTGCCCTCCCTGCCCTCTCCAGGAGGCAGCTCCCTGCCTGGTTCTGACTGGGCACAGCATTTACCCTCTGACATTTGTGAAGATGTTCATTCTGCTCCTTTCTCCTTTTTTTCAGTGCTGTTAGTCTACAGACATACTGGCTACCTGTGTTATTTTTGAAATTACTATTTCCAAGGAGCGTGACACACATGCTTTTCCATTATTTCCTGCTTTCTTGATAATTTTAGCAATTGAAATAAATTTCATGACTCTGTCCTTTGGTGCTTCATTTCAGATATGCAAATAAAAAGTATTTCAAAATAGTATTTTAAAATTAGTGTTTGAAATATCAAACATTAACAATAGGAAACTCTTTTGTTATTCATTTGTCAACTATGGATCTTCACACAGAGCATCTGAGCTTTTTATATTAATCTGAGTTGCTGCTGATAAAATGAGAATATGTAGGTTTCACAACAGAAACATAAATTCTAACTGAGAAACAAACAGAAGAATTAATTCAGAAGCCTATGTACACCAAAAGAATGTTGCAGCTGTAGCTGTTGAAGTACTAAATATTATAAATATCTCTTAGATTTTCACAGTGTCCACATGCCAGTAGCTAAATAAGGTTGAGAAGAAGAATCAATAATAAATTACGCTCTTTGCAAATATTAATAAATATTCCTGTTATTTCTACAGCCTCTATACAAGAATCCAAAATAATAAATCATAAGGCTTATCTCATTTTTCCATTTGGCCACCACCCAGACAAAAGCTGATGTAGAGATTAAAAAGGGTTGTTGGAGACTTTTTTTCCATTCAGTTGTCTGTCTGTCCCTTCATTATTTCCTTGGTATCACTACCACTTTCATTTTCATATACAACAGTTTTTTATGTCCAATTAGAGTTTTGTAATTTATGGAATACTAGCAGTGGCAACAGAGTATGACTGTATACATGACAGTAACTACCTAGGATAAAAAAAAAAAAAAAAACAGTTAAAAAATGGTAGCATGCCTAGCTAGAGGACTTTATCCAGCACAGAATTTGTGTCTGTGATATAATATATGCAGTTAATTCCAGACAAATCCACAGAAGTTCATTATACACTTCAGGGCACATGAAGGAAGGAGGAGAAGTATTGGAAAGGAGGTGAAAAGAGTTCTAAAATTTGATTGCATTTTATGAGGAAGTTTTCTTAGGGGAAAATAGAAAAGGAAATTATTTAGTTGAAAATGAGTGTAAACACTATCTCTTTATTCAAACACACTCGCAACCTAGATCCTTAATAGTATGAAGAAAGTGAAAAATCAGCAGTTCAGCTCAGATGGCACAGATTGATAAAAAAAAAATTGATTTAAATTGAAGTACATATATTTAAGTAAATTTACTTAATCTTTTAAGGTGCAAAAAGAGCAGAAACAAGTTTTCTTCTTTCTGAGAAACAGAAACAGTATCAGAGTTTCAACAAGGAAAACAAAACCAGAGTTTCAGTATCTATTTAAATAAAGCCTTGAGCAGAGAGCTGATAATGTCCTTTGTCACTTGCTATGCAGCTAGGGGGCTGCACCATGTGAGGAAGACTCCAGCTGGGCTCCTCCACTTCCTTTTCTTCCTCCTACCTTTTCTCTGTGAGGACAGCTCTTGGTTTTGTGTTGGAGAGGCTGCTGGTGCTTGTGAGAGGGATGTGCTGGGTGCAGACTGCAAACCTGACTTGGGACTTCACTGCACTGGATCCAAGGAATTCCTTCAACTCAAAAGACAGAGCACAACCACCTTGACAGTGTTTTTCCCTTTTTTGTCTCTGCAAAGGAAGTCGCATCAGCAGCCAGCACATGAAACTTGTATCTGAATTTTCAATCAGAAAATTAAGGCTGTTTGTGCCTCAGTTTGGCCTGTAACAATGTCTGTGGGGACCAAAAAACTCAAAAGCAGGCTTTGAATTTGGTACAACTTCCTCTCTCCCTATTTGCTGGCACCTTCCTCTGTCTGAGAGGCTAGAGGGTGTATAGGTAGGAAGAGAATGAGTAGAAAGAATCTTTCTCTCTTCCATTGTTAATTATGTTGAATTTCTAGATGGAGGTCTGGCAGAGAAAAAAAAAAAAAAAGTTGCTGTTATAGGCACTGCATTTTTCATCCATTCTGTTGCTGTTCTTGCATCAGGAAGGAAACTTTAGCTTTAAGGGTTAAAGAGGAACCCTTGTCACTGGTACTCAAATAGCCAAACCAGCTACCTACTGCCCATAATATTTTG
Organism: Merops nubicus; assembly: GCF_000691845.1. Taxonomy (NCBI): domain Eukaryota; kingdom Metazoa; phylum Chordata; class Aves; order Coraciiformes; family Meropidae; genus Merops; species Merops nubicus. The sequence continues at coordinate 49,252 of NW_008581053.1, read as the reverse complement.
TATAGCCTTTTTTCTCCAGATAACGGGGCAAACATTCATATTTGTATCAGCAAACCTTTTCTCAAGCTTCATTTTATTCCTACTATTCTTGGAAGCAGGGAGAGAGGAAGGGAAGATCTGATGAAATAAAACCTGGAATCTCAAAGTGTTCTGCAGGACATACATAAGCATTATGTGATATATCTGAATCTGTGAAGAGACAGTTAATTTTGTGGGGGTTTTTTTGCAGCACATACTGTGCTTAAAGGTCATTTGTGACAGGGGCTTTGAGAGCATCTGTTGCAAGGAACACACAGGCTGAATCTCATTATTGAAAACTATTTGAGTGACAATCATCACTGTGTTTCACTATTCATTATCTTTTCTGCTTGGCAAGAGATCTGTACCCTCTTTCCATCATTTCTGCCACCCAACAAATACGCCAGACATTTTTCAGTTTGACAACTGTGACCTCAAAATCACCTATTTCAGGTTTTATTTTATTTCTCTTTTACACTGCAAAGTGGAATATTTGTTATCTTGAAGCAAATGATTAAGGAGGCATTACCCCATGGATACTCAAGCCAATGTGCATAATAAAGAGGTGAATCCAGTTCAAACAGTACAACTATATAGTTCATTTAAGCAAGCTACAGTTTGAAAGTTTCCTCAATGACTTAAGTATAACAATATTATTCACATTTGAATCTTCACATGAAGTTCCTTTCCCATTCCATTTAGAAACCTCTACTGCAGTACAGAATGGAAATAGTGTCTGTGAGAAGGAAAGCTGCACCAGTGCTCTCAAAGGCCTACACTGTCTGTATTTGTAGGGAGAAGGAATTTAGTATATTTACAATCTGATTGAAGACAAGGTTTTCTGAAGGAAAAAAAAAAAAATCAGGCCGATCAATATTGTTTCACTTATTGGGTAAATTTATCTTTAATGGTAAATGTATGCTTTAATTCTTTAACATATTTAGTAATATATATATATATCAATTTAAAAGCCTTTAAATTCTCCATACCACCATACAGAAAAGCATGATGCAATAATACCAACATACAGCTCTACTGGTTTGAAAGGTTTTGCTAGTTCTGCTATTATTCAAAAGCTCTGGGAATGTCATCTGTTCAATGAAAACATCTTTTCTGGTTAAAACTGTTCACTCCTCCTAGTCCAAGCATGAGGGTCAATCAATTCTGCTGTTAGTTGGGAAATGTTAAGTCTGGGAACCTCTGTATTGAGCAGCTGGATGTGAGAGAAAGCAATGCCTGTGATTCCCTGTCTCTGCAATGCTACCAGCTGGTAACCTGACCTTGTGGAGGAGCTCTTTGCAGTCTGTGAACACCAGTCAACAACCACCTGAACTGTAGCAGCTCTTTCTTTCCTTCTGAAATAATGCCTCTGTTCCCCAGGGCACAGCCCCCTGCTTGTCCAGCCCCACCACACTCTCTCGTACAGCCAGGAGCTTGGCAAAGATGCCAAGAAAATCCCCAGGCTGTGAAAGAGCTGCAGTGAAGTTCACTGAGAAATAAGAAAGGTAAAATTATGGGGAGACATGGGGGTTTGGTCCCTGGTCACTCAAGGATTCAAGAGGACAAAAACATGTAAAGATATAAAATCCAAAAGGAAAAAAAAAGGCAGCAAGTCAAGAGCTGTGGCATTATCAAGTCAAGCTGTCTGTCAGTTAGGTCACTGGTGTAATCAGCATGTTGGTGTTGACAGAATTTCTTCCAGCAGCCTTTCTTCTATCCATTGAGGGACAGTAACAACACTGGTGTTTAGCCCAGCCAGCTGGTTAGAGCCTAGATGTCTTTTGAGTGCATTGGCCAGCAAATGGTAGCTTTATACTTTTATATTCCTGCTTTCAGAGGTCTTCTCCTGACCACTTGCCCAATATAGAATGATGTTATCACCAAGAGGCAGACCAGCAGCCAAACTCCTCCCTCCCCTCCCACATCACACACCAGAGATCCAAAGTGCCAGACAGCCAGAGGGAGGAACAAGTCAATGCACTCACCCACCACAGGGGATGTGAAGGGAGCAAGATGGGTGAGGAGCCAAGCCATGGGCAATGGGAGCAGCCAGGCCAGGAGCCCAGTTATAGAGCAGGGACTCAGAGACAGCTTCATGTTCTGGCCCTGCCATCCTGGGAACTCCACTTGTCATGAAGAGGCAGGGAACCCTTCCAATAGCCAGAATCCCAACACAGTACATACACTATATGAGCAGACCTCCCAACCCCCTGCAAGCAGAGTCAGCTATTACAGAGGTGGCTTCTTGCCCCACCTCCAAGTTAATGTGGAAGGTGGGGGCAGCTGGTGGTGATCTCCTCATCAGTTTTCACCCAAGGCTGGCCAGATCCTTGGTGAAAACCAATCCAGAGGGTCTTTCTTTCCTGGTTGTGGACATCATCCCTATGCCAACCCTCATTCAGGACTGGGGGTTTAACCCCAGCACTTCATATGGTCAATAGGAGTTTACAAATCCATGAGAAGGATTTTGAAAATTCTTCTCATCTCATAACAACTAGCAGTCCTCTTGGAGTACAAAGGCACAGAGCATATTGAATCATAAACATTATGAACCACAAAAACCCCCTGAAACATAGAACGTATTTAAAGGCTGGTGTCTTACAACCTGGCTTACAGCGTGGCTCACAGCTACAAGTGAAACACCCTGCTGTACCTCAAAACAGATTACCAATAGACTACACAAATCCTCTTTGACACTTACACGTCTGTCATATTTTGTTTTCTGTACCAATGCAGAGATGACATTTAATAACTTAAATTTGCAGTAGCTGAAATGGTAATGGCTGTTTCTAGCAGCTAACATATAAGCAATACTGGGAGTCTAAACACTGTCATTTCTTACAGAAACTCAGGATGGTATAGCTAATATATATATTTTTTTTTTTTTTTTTCTCCCATAAACACTTAAGCTTTACATTCACAGACAGCAATTTTGAAAATTCAGGATAAGGATCCAGTAGTGTCAGTAGTATTTATCTATTCACCCACTTACTATCATAAGATATATGTTGCAAAACTTTGTTACTTCAGCGTTCATAACTCTGTTTAGTTTTTTACTACATTGCCTCTACACATCACTGAAGATCTCATTTATTGACTTTTACTGACAATGGCAGCAAACACAGATTTCCTATTTTGTATATTGTATGTGTATATGGGAACAGAATAATCCTACATTATTTAGTTTCCCAGTATATGGCATATTTTTGCAAACAAGAATCAGCACATGCCAACACGGAACGTTAAATAATGTATTGGTTTCCTTACACAGAGCATAAAGTGTTTTTCTCTAAACATCCTTCTGTCCAAAGAGAAAATCATGAGTGCTCAAAAACCTTAATGCATAAGAGTACAAACCTAAGTCTCTGTGGGCATATTCCCCATTGTCTTTCTCCTGGTGTCATCCTTCATCTTTTCATAAAGTGGGTAGATAGTACAATCAGACCTGAAAAGCAGCTGATTTATTCCTCTCTTCACGATGGTAAATGAAGATACGGGATGCAGAACAGCAAGAAATTTGATCCTTGGTCTTCCATAAGCCTCTTTTGTTTACTCTGAAGTACCAGCTGTATTTCAGGTCAGTAGAGATTAAAGTGTATTGGAGAAGCTATAGCAGTTGTCATAAAATGGCTTTCATTTCCCAGCAGTCACTAAAGTGATCATCTAATATCAAGTTTTTCTGCTATCCTTAGGAGACATCTGACATCTGAAACAAAATAGTTGGCAAATATTGATTCTATATTTTGGGAAAGTGGCACATGCACACTTCTTCCACACTTTCAGATGCATTCTGTATTAGTCTTCTCATTGCTGTTAAAAGTTATATTCTCTGATCTGGTCATTACTAAACTTCTAAATGCATAAAATTCATAATTAGGCCTAGATTTTCAAGAGCACTTGGTGTACACGGAGCTTTTGGAAATGTAGCAGTTGTTCAGGTGAGCTACTTTATGTCTGCCAGAAACAAACTTAACAGGAGTAGCAATATCTAGTGAAAACCAAAAACTAACTTGAACTAGCATAATCTCCCATTTATTTCATCTTCAGAAAGTGACTATTTTTCCTCTTTGTATTCTGTGCAGTAATATGATAATCTTAAATTATTATGGAGTGGTTATTAAAAGTAGTGCTTTGCAGAAAATGTCATTGGAATACATCTTGATTTATACCCTATTTGTGGAGGTGGTGATGGTGTCAGAGCTGCTTATAACCTATGGCTTTCACAATGCTGGGCCCTTGGCTGTTAGCAAGCTGCACATAATTTATTTTGTTTCTGAGTAAAGGTTGTGTACCACTCACACCTATACCCTCCCCTCTCATTGTGAAAAACATGAACATTGCTTACAAGTGCCTTTCCTGTAATGTCCTCTGCTTTGCAATGTAAGTACTTTTAGTGGGCTTCAGCTTCTGCTGGTCTTGAAAGTAGTGTACAAAAGGGAAAATACTTTCTTTACAAAAAAAAAACAAAAAAAAACCAAAACAAAACAACAAAAAAAACCTCCTTCTTACCTTCTTTAAATCATTCAAAATCCTAATAAATATTGTTTACTTTTCTTTGCTTCTGTTTTGAACTGCCCAAATCATTTTTGAATTGTGATATTATACATCAGAAATCTACCATACCATGAAGGTGGTGGATAATGTGCTTTCAGAAGTGTTATTCACTAAACCCCACAGCCTGAGAATGATAGGGCAACCCATCAAATCAGCAAAAACCATTTTAAAACATGCTAGGGGAAGGTAGAGTAGGTGGCAAACTGCTGGAATTCATTGTCACACAGATTTGCTGTGGAGGCAGAATGTCCTCAGGGTCATAACAGGAGTCAGACACATGCTGGAGTTCAGCTTCATGAAAGGACACGAGGTGTCACTCTGTGTGGTGCCCTAGGACAGAGGAAGGAAAGGGACATTTCCTAGTGGCCAGTTACAAACCAAAGCACTTCAGAGTAAAAGCAACTTCTCCTTGGGAAAATGAGGGTGGATGATGATACCTCCTTGTCTCTTGTTACTTCCAAACCTTTTGTCTTGTTCCCAGTTCTCACAGAGGGACCTTTTCCTCAACTAGAACACCTATGCTATGACCTATGAGAGGAATGCAGACATTTAAGTCAAGTATTTTATCATGTTTTCTAAAATTATATTTCATCTTGCAGTATTAGGTATTGTCTTCTGCTTGCCCATAGCACATTTTTAACACACATCCCCTGGGTAGGTGTTTGACATGTGCCTGAAGATTGCAAAAAAATATAGTTTTGCATCTGATTTTAATGGGACATCATTACTTCAGCAACATTCAGAAAAACAAGTTTCAGTTTAGTTTTTAAGCAAATCTTTGCCCCTAAGTATAGTCTTCCTATAGGAGCCTTTGCTTGATTTTATTATTACTCACAATCTGATATCTTTTAATTCAATATATTAAGTTACACATTAAGGTATGGAGTTGGTATGGAAAATTAATTTCTCACCAATAGTGACATAAGACAAGACAGACTGTCAGCAGACTATTGCTGGGAATAAGTTTGAGTGATTATTCTCTATGAAATTAAGGTAAGGGGTTTTGATTTTAAAACATAACAGCTCTTCATGCCTCATTCTTAAACTGTCTGGAACAGAGGGAGACCACATTACTGATTAAAACTAGCAAAATAGTTTTCATAAAAATAATACAAGCTGTGAGAGTCAAATGAGAGAATTATAGTTTTTGTTGTTTATTCATGACTTTAGCTACACATTAAAATATGACATTAATAAGGACTATAATAATTAACTTTTTCATATTTTTGTCTAGATTTTTGCCACATCAATCTAATTCAAATAAATACCAATGATCTGCATAAAAAATAAATCTTCAATAAATGGAACATCATGTACCTTTTTCTTTGGAAACACTTTACTTAAAAAAGATTACTTTTATTTACACATGTTCTACTTTGATTCTGAAAATGATGTCGTTGTTAAAGGGTCACAGACATAATCAATAAAAAACATCAGAATTGATCTAGAAAGCATGGAATAGCTGATTTTTTACAGGAACATGTAGAACATTGCTCCTTAATATGTAAAAATGACAGAGTCCTAGAAAGCAAAACTTAAAAAGGGGAATTGTAAACACTAAACGTTTTTCAGTTCCTGCTTTTGGTGGTTTCTTGTTCTTACTTTGCTGTTGAACTCTTGGCTGAAAGGTTTCACTTGTGAAAAGGCAAAGGCCTTGAGAAAAGGCTTGGTTTGATTCAGGGTGAGATTTGCCATTAGCAGCAGGAACGTGGCAGTATCCTGTCCACAGCACTTCACCTCTGCTCAGAAATCCCACTAGTGTCGAGGCTGAGCTGATGAGCAGTGGCAAAGGAGCTCATGGTTGTTGTATGCAAGAAAACATTCCTGCATCAGGTATAAAAATCAGATTTTTGGTGGAGGTAAAGGTTGCTGTTGCCTATAAAAAAAAAGAAAACAACAACGAAAGGACACCCAAAAGCTATGTATATTAGCCTGAACTATGCAACACTCAGTTTTAAAGCAATAGAGGTAAACAAGAGTGACCTTCCTGGCCATTTTGCTGCAGAAAGTCCTATGGGCTGATTTTTGCTTCAGCTACGACACCCACAGCTCACTTCTATTATTTCTTACTGAATGGAGAACCCCAGCTGGTGTGCAAAGAAGCAGAAGCTGTCAACATACCAATGAGCACTTATGCTTTCAGATGAACTGTGCCTCTGCTGTCTTAATTCCCAGCATGGACAAAAAAACTTCATTGACAAAGCTGCAATATTTGACAGCACTTGGAAACATGGCACAGAATGAAAAATACATCTCACCGTTGTTTATTCTGCATTTCAATTTACCTCCATCTTCTACTATTTTATTTCTGTGACTGTATTACCTTACTCTGCAAAGTATTTTAGGGATGCAGTGTCAGGAAAGACAAAAAAAAAAAATAATTGATTTAGATGGATTTTATAGAGATAGAAAATGCTTCAGTTCTACATTAACATCACCTGTCACATTGTTCCAAAATGACTTCTGGATCACAAAGAATGAATTAGTTACAGGAAATTAAAGTTCATTAAATAATCTTGTTCACAAAATAATCAGTAACCAACAGTAATCCTTCAATTTAAAATCCATCTTCCTAATGGCCAAGGTAATGCTCACTTCAGGTTAAAGGAGCACATGTTTCTAGTATGTCTGTCACGGCAGAAGGTGCTGGTGTATTTGCAGTGTGTTGACACTCCTCCTTGTCTGTCTGCATTCCTGTACTTGGAGAAGATGGTTAGCAGCTGTGATAAGTAGGTACCTGAACCTCGAGCTGACAGCTGGCTGGCTGCCTTTTACAAGGTGAATCATATTTCTTAAAATGTACAGCAGAGACATGCATGGTCTGAGAGATGGGTGTTCATACATATGCATGCAGAAACATATTCAGTCATGTATGGACACAAATCAGCTATGGAATGACTGGTTCTCAATTAATTAACAAGTACAAGTGTGCTGCAGCAAAAAGGATGCAGAGGTAGACAGCATAGCTTACTTTTCTCTTGGGACAACTGCTTAAACTCAAAAAGAATCATAGCAAGAGTTGTGTTTGGGTACCATTTGGTGCATTGTTGTACCCAGGATAGATACCAGTGAAATGACAAGGCACATACAGTCGTTAAGTCTAGCTATGGGATGGATGTCAAAAGTCACCACATTCATCTTCAGGAATTACTCTGAGTGTTTCAGTAATTGATTAGAAGGTGTAGTCTGGTGGTATCTGTTTCAATACACCTTAACAGGTCTGATACATACTGTAGAATACTGCAGAATGAAGGCCAGCTAAAAACTTCCCACTATAGCCATGCAGAAGACAGGACCCCAGATCAATAAAATAAACACTGTGAAAAGCTGAACAAGTAATTGCAATGAAATAGAAAGCAACAAGCATAGCAAAAGTAATGAGTAGCAAGAATATTATTTTTTTTTTGGGTACTATGACTATGAAGTATCCACTCTTGAATTACTGCTCCCACTGCAGCTCTGAACAAGATAAAATTAAAGAACTACCACCTTCCTTATGGACAGAGGAACAGACAATAGAGAGCCAATAAAGGGAGACTAAAACCACACCTCTGTATAATGGATCTAAGCTCTGCTGTAGCTGTTTGCACAGGAGTGTTAGTGTGGGGAGAAATCTGCACTGGTGAGCTGTATATTTTATTTCTCCCTATATCATGCAGTTCCTGTGGCCTGGATTTACACCAGCTGTGACAAGGTGCAGCAGAAACCTCCATTTAGCTCTGTTTCCTGACCAAACCATCCATTTGCTCCAGCTGTGCATTCTTCATCAGGATTTGGCCCTTTGTATCAAAGCAAATGCTTCTTTGGCTGTAGTCCCAGTGGGGTGTTTGATAACTTTGTCAGAAAGAATCACGAGAATGTAATGACTGAACAAATAACAGGCTGTCAAGGAGACTTGAGTTACAGGAGCTGAAAGATAGTCTGAAACACTTTACTCTTCAAGGAAACCTAGAAAAACTTTATCTTAATTTGGCCTTCAGAACTTTGACATCAGCCTCTGCTTGTCTGCAAGCATCAACTCAAAACATGGGAATTTATATGGATAGTTAGTCCTCATGAGAGGCTCCAGGGAGGCTGCTTTCTCTCTGGCAAGTTACATACAGCATAAGAAGCTATTGTATTTTCACCTCCATTCTTTTATAAAATTTTTTTTACAGATTGTACTAGAAAACAATCCCTTTTCATTTTTTTTTTTTTTTTTGAACCACTGAAGGAATTATCCCCATTATATAAGATTAAAAACACAGAGAAAAGCTATCTATTTCTATGGTTTTTAAATATATTTTTAGTAGCTCTCTTGAAGTACATTTCAATGAGCAAGCTCATCAATACTAAAGTTGATGGATATTCTTACAGAAATAATCTATATCTCATTTTATAGGCAGATGTACAGTAAGAAATAAATAGAGTTCAATGCTCAATATGTTTTGTCAGCTCCAGCTTTTGACTTTGAAATTAGTTTTGTAGGACAAATACCCTTTGAAGACCAGAAAAAAAAAAAATAGCCCCCAGCCCTGAGGGCCTGGATGTCACCTTCCCCAGCCCAGCTGGGGTGGGGAGATGTTACGTGGAGAGCAGGGGGACAGATCCACTTGTTTGGAGCTGCACCACCACACTACTGAGACACAGGCTTGATGCTGCTGTGATGGGCAGCCAGTGGCTAACAGCTGTTCAGTAGAGTGACTGTTTGCCACTCACAAAAGTCATTTAATTAGGCACAGTTTTGATCTGAGGTTTGGGCCAGATGATCACCAGAGGACCCTTCTGTGATTTCCAAACACGAACACTGTTTATGTTTTGAAAGAATTTCTACTACTTCCTCAAAAGCCCTTCAACTGCACAAGAGCACTGAAACTCTCCCAGGAGAAGGGGAAACATTGACCTTTTCTTTGTCTTCATGCTGATAGCCATCATCTCACTCAGCCCTAACCACTGAGCCAGAGGCTGCCTTATCCAGAAAAACCCACTCTGTGTGTCCATTGAAGCTGTAATGAAAAAAAAATTAAAAATCGTAATTTCCTTTGGCCAGAAAAGTGAGAACACACTTGGAATTAGGGCAAATTTGTAGTCAGTTCACTGCTCTGCAATGACGGATCTGTAGGACCCTTCTTTCAGGATATCCATGATGAAGGTTGGTTGTAAAATACAGGAAAAATCTTCAGGTGATAGCAACAGAATTCCCTATAGCCACAAAATTAGTCAGCCTCAAAATGAAGTTTTGTCAGTTAAATAAAGATTATTTACAGAATCTGTTCAGCAGCACATATTTTTAACTTGCACACCTACTTCTAGGTTGGGAACTTAAGCTGTGTTTATTTTTAAAGGGTGTTAGCTCACTTTTAAATGGTTCACCCTTTCACCTTATTGGTTTTCTGCTACAGAAAGTATTTCCTCTCTTCACACCATGTGTCAGCTCAGCTCGAGAAGTTAGATGTGCAAAAGCATGACACAGACCTACCTCCCATTTCTGTATTCAGCACAATAAACAAATAAAGAACAGGAACAACGTGCAGTACAAAGATTAAGAAATTGCATTTCTGTGCAGGCCCTTTTCCCTACCACTTAGGGCAATAAATCATTTCAATTAGACATAATTAAAACAGTTTGCATTTGAAATGTAAATTAAAATTGAAAACAGTATTATTCAGTTTCTCTCTTCCACATTCATCTCATCTATCAGGAGGATACTGCATATCTATCTACTCTTGGCATAGATTAACTCATAACTTGCATTTTTTTAATATAATCTCTGGTTGTAATCAAACAGTGGCATACGGATTTTTATAATCAATCCCAAAGTTACACAAGCTTTTCCAAGTTCCTGTCCAGATACCTTTGGGCTTTAAGTCCTTTATTGCCTCTTCTAATTTTCCCTTTTCATCTAAAATTAATTAGAGTACAGACTCTGTTGTCTTTTTGTTATTCCATTCAGCTTTCAGACTGTTTTTGTTCTCCACCTCAACAGTGGTTCTATGAAGATTTAATAAACTACCCTCATGTCTAGGAGTGTGAACTCAACAAGAAAAGTGCCAAAGCAAATAGGAGCCAAAAATTATATAAAGAGAAATAAAGAAATCTTTTTCACTCCTTTATGCAAAAATACAACATTACAATATTGGAGTGTACAACAGTGGCCTGATTAATTAAGGTAATAAAACTGATGTAATTAAACATGACTTGGATTCCTTTTATTAGCCCTTCTGTTGTCAAATAAACCTCTCAAACCCTGTAAATAAGCAAGCCAAATGACAGCTTCAATTAGTATGCGGGGGATTTGAGTTACCTAATGTTGTAATTTTTCCCTGATTTTCACTTTTTTAGAGCATCAGGACTAACACTTGGAAATAAACACATTGATTTGGTTGCATTGTCAGTGGGTCACTAATCAGAGAAATCATTGATTAGACAGTAATCTGACAATTAAGTCTGACATTGTCTCTGGTGCCTTGGCAATGGGAGCCTGCATTTTTCTTTAAACTTACTTTGACCTGCTTGGTTTCACCATCTGGAGACTCAAATGGGGCTTCACAATAAAGACAATGCTCTTATCCTTTGTTTTCTTCCCTTGTATATTTTTTCAGCTTGGAACTGATTGTCATGTGTTTTTCTGCATTTCTCTCTTCTTAAAATGAAGACATGCCATTGCTGCATATAAGTGACATTTTGACAAGATGTTAAAGCACTTCAGCAATTTTCTCCTTTTCATTTCCTGAAAACTGATTTTTAGGATTCATTCATCCAAATGATGAAGTAACAGTTGATAAACCTTCATTTTTGGGAGGTCATTCTGGTCGTCTACTGAGGAATTTAGAATATACTCGGTGACAAGTCTGATTGCATGGCAGTATTTCAGAGCTACTTCATCCCATGGCCTGAGCCCATCCAGTGTGCACCCACACATTCAGGAATAAAGGGAAGTCAAATGTGGTGTTAATCTCCCTGAATAGTACTGGAAGGAATAATTCTTCCAATCTAGCAATAATACACAATGTTAGTCCTGAAATTAGACACTTGGGCTCCAGTCCATCATTAATCAGAAAAGCACTTGAGCATGTCTGTACCTCTAGGCATGTGCTTAAGTGTTTTGCTGCAGTAGGACAGGCTAAAGTAAATGCTTAAATGAATTGTAAAGCTTGCATTTCAACATGTTATTAACATTTGCATGTTGTTTTCTACATAAAGATTGAAGACATTTATCAGATTCTCATTTCAATGAATTAAATCAACATCACTTTAAATTAACTCCATTACTTGAAGCTGTCAGTACTGTCACAAGAAAAGATCCATTGTCACTCCCTGGTCCAAGGGAAGTCAACAATACCCTATCAACTCACCAGAAACAAGATTTCACCTAGTACCCCAGGATTCTCATCACTACTCATTTTCAGAGTATTTCAGACCCAGCAACATTATACAGATCTCAGAGATATGAACAGAAAACAGAAATTAGTAGCCAGATTTTAGAAGGCATTTACTTTTACCTTAGAACAAAACTGTTGACAAGAGAAAATGAAAATCAACAACTTTGAGTACTTCTGTTTTTTTCTGTCTCATAGGAATGTCTCATATCCTGCAGGGCATGATACATATCCTAACAGTGCCTCATTATACACTGATCCATCTGAAACTCAGAGGTAGAATATAGGGTTAAACTAGTATTTAAAGCTACATTTCACAGGGGTTTAGTCTTTTTAAAAATGACCTAAGCAGTGAAACAATTTTTAGGGAAGACTCTAAAAATTTGAGGTATTCAGTAAGTAATCACCCTACACAGACTAGTGCTTAACTCAAAAAATCTGATATTAGCAGAATAAGAATTCAATAAAATAGTACTTATCTCCTAAGTCGCCTGTACAAGCATTAATCAGTCTGTGTGAAGGATGGTTTGATCTCAGTTTTCATGCTTTGTTCTTTAAAAAAAAAGGGTATGACTGGTAGAAGGGGAGATGACTACTCCTCTGAGGAGCAACGGAGCAGGGTGAGGTAAGAGATGAGGGAGTCACAGCAGGACACTGTGTCCTCAAGCACCCAAGTGTCCTCTAATTACAAAGAGAGGAGCTCTAATTCATTTGCTAATAAAACCAGGGGTATTGAGTCAGTATTTTAAGACTGCTTTTGAGACTTCACTTTTAGATGGAGGTCTAGGCACATCCCCCTTGACTGTCTGATTGATTTGGCTTCTGTGGCAACTGATGTCTGTACTAAAGTAGTGCTGATTTTCCTCACCAGAAAATAAAGTGCATTAGTACAGGATTATTGCTTAAATTCAGGGAATCTGTTCCAAGTTCATTAAAATACAGGGCAGAATTCCGACATGTACTCAGTTGCTTCACTGCTTTTTGTTATTAATGGAAAACTACCAATACAGAGCTAAATACTTGTCTTCAAAACAATATTTAAGCCTTTTCAGTATTATTAAAATTATTACAATTTGCCACTGCCTTCCCCCTCTTTTGTTTTTATCCTTCTCTTTTCTGTTCTCTCTCCACTTCCCCCATCCAGCATCCTGTAAAAATTGTTTACAGCGCTGATATCAGAAACCTCATCTGATGGAGATCTCTGAAGCACTTGGGCATCCGTTTTTCCAGTGAGGAAAAAATAGTATCCAACATATTCTGCTTACTTAACCTCCCTTTTGATCAGCTGTCCCTCAATGGAAAGCCATCAGATTTCTGTTCTCTCTCTTCAATGATATTGTTAGTGGCCTTCATCATGTTTCTATCTCCCACAATGAGTATCAGATAGCAGATATGTAACACATTTGGTGCTATCAAACAGTACCCAAGAGCAATAGATGTTAAAAATTGCCTCAGCCCTAAAGCATTTTGTCAAAAAAAAAACAAAAACAAAAACAACATTTCTTAGAGCAAACTCTGGGTTTAAATAAAAGGTGACATTAACAAATGCCTTCAGAGTGATGAAATGATAGACACCTAGCTTTCCTTGCTGTGGACCTTGTTTGAACAGAGAGGCTCCATAAAATAAAAGGTTATTTGTCAAGAAGAATTGGTTGGAAAACTAAGATTTTATAACATATATAGTCTTTTCTTCAGCCCGTCTACTATATCTAAGCACATACATAAGTATATCTAAGCATTTGTGTAACTTATTTGGTTTAACTTTGAAGTAGCTAGTGATGAAAAGTATAAGCACACCTTAGAAAACTCTCCTCAAACTCATTTCACTTCTGTTCAGGTTATGAAATAAGAAAAATTAAAACATAGTATTTAGAAAGCCTATATTACCCTATGCATACATTAGGAAAAAAAAAAAAAACCAAAACTGAACAGTCTCCCACAAACTAGTTCCCTGAATGAAATCAAATTTCTCTTGTAAAAATACATCAGCCAGAAAACTATTTCAAGTATAACAGCTAGAAAGTAATTAGTTAAGTGCATTTCTTACATCAAATCCTGGTTACCAGATAACTGATAACAACACAATGTCAAAAAAAAAAAAAGTAGTATTTCATTCAATGCAGTTTTGTGAAAATATTCACCTGCCCGTATACACTTTTGGGGATGGAACATGACATTAATCACCACATATCACTCAAAGAAACTCAGATACCCCTCCTCAAGTCATCTTTCCTTATAGCAATGCTGGAACTCATATATACTTTTGTCTAGGTACTACAGTCTTGTCTAGCTATTTCCAACTGAGGTACTTTTTTTAAAAAGAAAACCAAAAAAACCCAATCATTTTCTCAGGCTGTCCAAGAGTAGGATCAATACAGCCAGCTCCTCTCTCAGAGAGCTGCACAACATTCTAATAAAGCCAACAGCTCCACACTGCCTTTCCCCGTACTGCTGGTACATGAGAAGTGCAGAAGAAATGTTATTTACAGAAATATACAAACCAGTAACACCTCATCTATAACATTCAACAATAAGCAGTGTGGGCAAATATTTGCTTATTTGCTACATGCAATCATTTTGATATCATTTGCTCTTCTAATTCACAAGCCAAAAAGCTTAAAACTCCAATTGACAGGTCTTTGTCATTATTATTCATTAAGCTTTGTTAAAGCCATTTAATCATGTGCAGGCCCTACAAAGGATTTCTTTCCCTTTCTCTTTTTAACAAACATGCTTTTGAAGGTAAGCTTGCATAGCAAATAACTTATCTGATAGAAATAATTACAGACAGCAACAGGAAAAAAAAAATCTAGTCCACTGAGAATTATTCTTTGCTTTCATTGTCCTGCAGCACTACTTTACCAGAAAGTGCTCTGAATAATTTAGGAGCTGATAATATGATTGCAATATCTTCAGATTTTCACTACAACTGCTTGAGGTCACTATTCTATCTGGTTATATTTTATGCCCAAGGAAAAAGGAAGTTCTAAAACTGAAGGCAGCCGATCAAGTAGAAACATCATTCCAGATGGATTTTATAATCCACTTAAGGTGGAAAGGAAGAAGAGGCAAATATTTGGAAATAAAGGTTTCAGATTATTTTTGTAAAAACCCAATGTGTGAAAATTTGTTATCAGATTCTGCCTATCCATGTATCATGCTAGCGAATGGGTGTTGTTGTCGATAAATATGTTAAGAACATTAAGTTAAAAATCCATCTTCCCACTAACAAATGCACACTCTGCAGCCTTGTGCCCTGTTCTGCTCTACTCAGCCATGGAAAGCTGAACCATGAGCTTTCAAGTCTCTTGTTTTCTTCCCTTAAAAAAAAATCCATCTAAATTAAAAGATTAACCACCCTCAGAGTTACAAGTAGCAGAAAACAAGAAAATAATTTATAAGTTTAAAAATATATAGAAACAAATGTATATAAACATAATATGAAGCTATTTTACAAAGAAATATTTTTTAGAATCCAGAAAGTTAGATCTAGTCTTGACTCTAGAAAAACACTGTATTTTTGGCAACACTACTAGTACTCTGCTACTACTAACACAACTCACTGTGTGTCAATCAAAGAAATAAGAACACATCTGAAATACTCCTGTTCTGAGATTCTGCCTCTTTTATTTTTGCTTACAATTAGACAAAGAATGAATAAGAATAACATTAAACAGTGTTGTAGATCAAACAATGTGTACCTGCAGGACCCAAGGTAAATTAGATTAAGTCAAGACCCACAGAGTGCATAAAGCACTCAGATTTTTGATTCAGTATTTCGTATGAAAGCAGTGTGGATGATTCCTACTCTAAAATGAAGTCCAATTCATATTGCCTCTGAATCATCCACAGTCAAGTTGGCAGCTATGGAAATATGGAAGAGCTACTTGTCTTTTTCAAATAAACAACATAGAAAAGAAAAGGTTGACTGTGTGGATGTTTTCAAATCAGCTCTTTCAACAGGCAGCTCACTTTATATGCTGAGACTCTGATAACAACATCAATTTAAGAGGCTTCAGCAACAGGGTAGAATTTACCTAATTCAAACTTAACAAAAAGTGTTTCTTACGACGACACATCTAGGACTAGTCTTGCCACATCACAAAAAAAAAAAAAAAATAAAAAATGATAGGGAAAAGATGACTGATGGTGATGGCTTCCTCACCACCACATCTGCCCTAAACCCCATGGCATGGGGCAGAGCCAGACAGCAGCAGAACTACAATTTCTGCACAGAAATCATTTGCCACCTCAGGTACATACTTTGCCTGTGCCTCACTCCAGTGAAGAGCATCTGCTCTGATCTGTAACATTTCTTCTGATCTCCTGGTTTGATTTACTTAAGCACTGTAATGAAACCACTGACTCTACTCTTGCCCTTGACACAAGGCACAGCTCCTCTCCACAGCCCACTTCTCTCAGACAGGAAAAGGACCATCTCAGCCATCCTTATTCTCAGCAAAAGAGTCCCTCAACTTCATAAACTCCTTGCTCAGGCCCTTAAATCCAGCCATAACACATTGACTGACTCCCTCCTGTGGCCCTGAGCTGGCCTCCCTTGCCACCCTTTAATGAGGGCTCTAATTACTGCCAGGTGAGTGTAATTACAGCTAACGGTTGCCTGCCTCCTTCCAGAGGTTCCTGGCCACAAGCACTGGGCAACAAAGGCGTCAGAAAAGTAAGCATGGATCTTTTCCTCGTTTGAGCTTGTTTCTATGATCATCTCCTCTGGCAGGTTTTATTTCTTTCCTTTTGCATAAGCGTTGTATATTGTAGTAACTGACCTCAGGAATGGGTGCTCAGGTGCCTGTGTGACTGAAATAATTTGGATTTACTGCATTTTTTTCTTGGGGGGCTGCAGGGTGACATCTGTGGGGTGAGGCCTACATTAGCCACAACTGGTTCCAGCCTCCCTGCGGGGTGCAGCTGAGCCCCCCAGCCATTGCTGTGACACCTCAGGGGAAGACTATTTAAGAAATAGTAAAACCACCGTATAGTGGTGTGAGGAGAAAGTTGTTCTTTTTTTTTTTTTTTAACAAAAAGAAGGTAGCATGAGCTCTAAGGCCAAGTGGGAAGGAGGTGCTTGGCTAGAAGTTTCCTCACATCCTGTGAAGGATTCTAGAATATGGTTGACACATACAGCCTGAGGAAACCGTGTCCTGGGGTGAGGAGCCTGCATAGGAGCAGGTTTGTCCTGAAGAAGTTGCAGTCTGGAGAGGACCCGTGACAGACAAGGAGAAAATTGAATAGAAATGAGCTGCAGAAAGGTACTCTTGTGTTCTGACCCTCACCTCAATGCCCCTGTTCTGCTCAGGGAGTGAGAGGAGTTGGGAATGAGGGAGTGAAATGTATCTGGGGAAGAAAGGGAAGTGGTTTATATTTTGGTCTTGTTTTTCACTATCCAACTGTATTTTAATTAACAATAAGCAAAATTAATTTTCCATAAGCTGAGTATGTTTGGCTTTTATGGTAACTGGTAGGCAGTATCCTCATCTTTATCCTCACTCATGAGCTTTTATAATCCTGTTTTCTCTCTCTGGCAAGGGGGGATTGGGTGGCTAGGTGGGAGTTTGGCAGTTAGTGACATTCAACCCACCGTAGATCTAAATTTGTCACCTCAAAATCATGTGTTTAATATTTATTTTTGCATCATTAAGGTCTTATTCATTGCATTTATTGGATAACCTGCAAAGTCAGGCCTGTTTTTGTTATTCTTGACTTTCTGTAGCTAAAGACCAATTGAATTAAATACTACTTATTTACAAAAAAAGGAAGAATGATGGAGGAAGTTGCTCAAAGTGAGCACTCTCTAAGGTTTGTGATGTTGTAGAACAAATTCAGTTGCTTGGGTTAATTATAGATGAAGAATAGTGTGGGATAAAACTTGTCATTGCTGCTGCAAGACCACCTGCATTCAACTGCAGGCTGGGAAAGTCCTGGGAGTCCTTGTGTAGAGTGGGACCAATGTAAATATGAGCTACGAATGTGATAGCTTCTCTATGTTCCAGGCTGTATGTGGATCACTTTATGAGCTGAATTATCTAGTAACTGTGCAATTTAAAAATCTGAAAGAACCACACACCTAACATGTTGCAAAATCAAAAAAATAAGGTGAAACATGCAACTAAATTGTTCACCCTGAATTCTTCCCTCAACTGAATGATGTGTTGATGGGTGATTTGAGCTGTAAATATAATTATAGAGCCTGTTTAGAAATGAAAGATTGCTATTTTATGATGTAACATAATGTGTTCAGACCCAGTAGAGCCCTGAAGGTTTGGCATCTTCAAGCTGTACAAGAGTGAAATACAAGTGCTTCTAGTAGAGTCCTTGCTATGTGTTGATATGTGGTATTGTAGATGGGGAAAAAGAGGCCTCCTTTAAGCTTACTGCTGATTTTTCATGAAGACTTCTTTGTTTACAAAAGACTTGATGTGATTTTATTTGGTGAAATGATCCAGAATGTCTTAGTAGGAACCTCAAGACATCCAGACCACCAAAATGTTTATAAATATTATGTAAATTGTCTCATATTGTGCTTATTCCTGACAGTTTTTTGGTGTCTGATTTTTTTTAAACTATATTCAAAAAAAAAAAGGAGATTTGATATGTGAAGCAAAAGCCCTCCAAGGGGAGGTACAAGGGATGTGTATGGTCCTCAGAGTAAAACCTGAACCTAACGAAGGTGATGTGATACACAATTTAACACTGCCATCAAATGGCCAAGTATATTTATTATTGTACAATAGCATCTCAGTTGACTATCTGTTGTAAGACTTTTAATTCTAGACAGCCCAGTTGTGTCACACAAACTAAAAGCAAAACAGCAATGGCTTTCTGTTTTCAGGGTTTGATGGAAATATAGACCTGAGCCTGCAGCTAGCTTTGGAGGTCAAGTGTTATGAGATGTCTCACTGATGCCTACAGGGCTCTGTCATGGCATGACTGTTCATTCAAGTAGACTTTATTCTTTATTTTGAAAATAACAATCTTATTTCTCTAATTATTTTATTGTATTATTTCTCCAAAAATCACCATTCCATCGTTACTAATGGAATTACCATACAGGCACATTTTGCACTCTTGATACAGACCTACATAAGTAGTGTGATCTAAACAAGTATGTGTACATGCACCTAAGAGAAAAGCTCTCCAATACATGAGGAACATGTAATTCAACAATCACAGAGGCAAGAAGTATCAAAGCTCTCTTCTACATTGTACATTAACTATGTTGACTAGTGCTGTGCCAGAAAACCCTGAGGATGGCAACATTAGTTTAAATTCTAGCTGCTAAAGAATCTCTTGGGAAAACATATAGAGCTGCAGCAACCCATATTTTTCTTCCCTGGCCAATTGCAACATTGGTCCCTAATGCAGAATTTAAACTCTCTGGTGTCCAGGATATCCTTGAGAT
Organism: Merops nubicus; assembly: GCF_000691845.1. Classification (NCBI taxonomy): domain Eukaryota; kingdom Metazoa; phylum Chordata; class Aves; order Coraciiformes; family Meropidae; genus Merops; species Merops nubicus. Next base: position 29,905 of record NW_008581053.1, on the reverse strand, counting down.
GCTATTGATACATCCATACTATGGCTGTTGTTTAAACCCATTACTTCTGTCTGTGTCAACAAATTCAGCCTCTTGGGACTGTTTTCTGTTCAGCACTTCCAGGCTTTGCAAATAATTGCTCCGAGGATTTGGAGGTGTAGTTTATGGCTGCTCTATGTGTTGACCTGGCATGGGTGCAAAATCTTTTGTGGCACCACTGCTCCTTGTCCTACTCTGATAGTTTGTCAAAGGGGAAATGCATAACAGCTTTAAAAATGTTTGGCCTGCCATCTTGGGGTTTGTTTTACTTTGTTGGTTTCTCTATACGTCTTCAGATATCAAAAGTGCTGAGAGGACTGCTAGGGTTTTTTTTTGTTGTAGAAAATATCAGCCAGTACAATCATCAGTTCTGTCTTCTAACTTAATGTATAATATAAGTAATTGGTATTGTCTTCTAATTTAAAATTTATCTTGATGAGATTTGGGGTATATGTTCCTTTTCAAAACATTATTTGTCCTTTTTAAAAATGTTTTTCTATGTCAAGGGAGAAAGATGAATAAGACAAAGGATAAAGTACCTAATCTACACTGAATTGCTTAAATAGGTTTACACTATATTATAAACATTGGTTGATTGTCAGTTGTTACTGAGAGGTGTAAAATGCCAGTTAAAATGGACTTGTTGAGTATGATGAAATTACTAGTGGATACCATCAACAAGCAAAGCAATTTCAATAAAAATGAATTAGAAATACTTCCCCTCCCGTTTCCCCCTCCCCCCCATATTTCTCTAAGCCAGAGATCTTTTGTGGAACAAACATGAACTCATTCAAGTTACATAGGTCTGTAAGTTTTATTGCATCTAATGAGCCTTTACAACCCAACAATGTTACTGTTTGAGTTCAATATAAAATAATATCTGAACTTCTTTTAGATTATTTAACCTCATGCATTCACCACCTTCTGTAACTTTTTAGAAAAACAAAAACAAAAACAAAAACAAAAAACCCAACCTGAAGTCTTAAAATGAAACTGCATTTAATAATGAAATCCTCACTTGAATCTCTAATAGAGTATTCCTTGTTGCTTGAATTCTGTTCTGAAGGGCCTCATCCTGGGCAGATGTGATGACAACAGCAATCCACATTTTATACAGTATTAGAGAAATTTTTTTCACACCAAATTTGTATTAATATAGTGTAGATGCAGACTTTTTTTTTTCCTACCACATTTCTCAAAGCTGCTGTAGAGAATTTCTGCTAATACTATCTTACCTAATCTTTGCTTGCAATATATATATTTAAGGCTGGGGGTGGGGAAAAGATTTCAAATCTGTTGGCTGCCTGGATTTTATCAAAGGCTTAATGTTTTATGTTCAGCTTTACTAACTTCTACCTTTTAAAATGCAAATGTTTACATCCAGAAAATAGGCTTAGTTGTTTTTTTATCATCCATCTTCCATTCCATCTTCTTGCCAGTCATAAAGAACTTAACATATGACTATGTTTTGTTTGATGGTATCTGTTGCTTATGTACTACTGGTTTTATACTTAAAAATGTAGAATATGAGATGCTACATGACTAGTTAGTGCTCAAGCTGTGAGGGACTAGTATCCAACACCTATTAGACATATGTGTGCTGGATGTCATTGTGTGCTATTCACAATTCAAAGTGCATTTTTCGTCTCTCCAAGTGGTCTGGAGGAACCATACTGGTAAGTATGAGGGTAAGAATTGTTTTCAGTGATCCACCAGTCACACCTCGCTTTGTTAAATTTTCTTTCAAGCAAATTATGGTATACAGAAATTATCTTTTAAACTACAACTTCACAGATTTAGTTCCTCCAGTATTTTGTAGGGTTGCTCCTATCACAGACTGAAATATCATCTTTGGAAGGTGGATGCTTTGAAATCAATCTAAATGGCAGTGTAAGGAAACAGCTGTCTTGCATGTTTAGTCCACATAATAAGATTCTTTTGTTGCTCTAAGTTATGAATTTTACCAGCTCTCCTCTTTCCTACAGTTAACCTTTCAGTGATAGTTTCACTAAAGGTACACTTGATTTTGGGTGCCCCTACTCAGCCTATCACTTCTAATTTAAAAAAAAAAAAAAAGTACTTCAGTATCTTGTTCTCCCTTTTTTTTTTTAACTCTCTAATTGAAATAGATTCCAAATTTCATGTAGAAGTTTTTAGCGGTTCTTTAGGATTTTTTTTAGACTTTTTAAAATGATCCTGTCAAGTTCTCTAAAAAGTGACACTGTCACAATTTTAATGCTAGGCACACTGACAAAAATGCCATAGTGAACATACCCAGATCAGTAAGGAACAGAATTGTACAAGATTAGCCACCTCATTTATTGATTGACATAGATGACTTCAAGTATTTTTTCCTGACTAAATGTTTTTAGAACTGAAGCTAATAACAAACAGGCCATGAACACAACCTCCACACTTACCCACTAAAAAGGAATCCTTCCCTTTCTCAGTTCCTGTGGAAAATGGGTAACTTCTTACTGCTGGCCAGTGTGGTGCTCCCTAATGCTTCACTGTAGATAAGAAATCACATCAACCCACTTTAACAGTTATGTATCTTCTGCGGTTTGGTTTCAAGTCATCACCTTGCACATTGCACAGAGCTCATGAGAAATTAAGTTAATTGTCTTTGTCCATCTTTGTCCTTGTCATCTATTTAGGAAAATTTTGTCAAGTCCTCTGCAGAGCTGTGAAAATGTAGATTAATTTGTGGGCTAAGACTGCACAATACGTTCTACTTCTGTCTTTAAGGTCTCTCTTTTCCTGACTTACAATAATAAAACAAAGCAAAAGTCACAAGAAAGACTTCTAATCTTCCTTAAAGGAGTGGTTAAGTGGTTTTATCTTTACAATTTATATGCTTTTGAGAGAGTAACCTTTCCCTGCACATCCTGGATTTCTTTTCTCCTTTGACCAGAGTGCCTTCTGTGTCCAAACAATGACCACTGAGGTAGTTTTTTTTGGTTTTTTTTTTTTTTTTTCTGAATCTTAAAAACTGACGTGATCTTCAGGAATAATTACAATGGATAGCCCTATCTAATTCGTGTGAGCTAAAAAAAATGTGGTGTCTTTAAAGGTGCAATCGCCAAATCCTGTAAATAGGAAAACTCCTCTTGTTTGGCACATTTGGACTCCTCAAGCTACAAATGTGAGAATGAGAGCACTCTCCTTTCTCTGATGCAGTGGATCCCTTCCCCAAAGACTTCAGGGGCATTTCAGAAGCTGGGCTTTCAAACCCAAACACTGCAGCACCTGAGCCCCAGCTCAGCACCCAGGGGGCTCGTTTGTTGATAATGCTGCTCCATTGATTTAATGGCATTACAGTAGCTGAATTAGGTCCATTTATGCCCTACTCAAGTGACAGAAGAAACCACAGCTATAACTCAGATTTATCTCTCATCCCTTTTAGCTGCTTAACTGACTTGGCTTCCAGACACCCTTCTCACTGCCTTCCCAGGTTATAAGTTGAGCAGCACATAAAGGTGCAATGCTGTTTCCTTCATAAATGAGAAGTACAGTTTGGATCTATAAGGGGAGTACATATTACATATCTAAGCATAGAGAAACATAACAGGGCACCCATGAGAGCTGAGAATGGCTTCAAAAAACAATCTATAAATCTCTGGTGTTATCTTTCTGACAGCCTCCTAATCTCTGCAGGTTGTTGTTAAGAGCTGCATTAAAGTAGCCTGTCATTGATCCAGGCTCTCACTGCTTCTCAAAGAGATGCACTTCCTGTGATCAATTAGAAAAAGAGGCAACAGCTTCTTAAAGGCATCTTTACAACAAGACCCTGAAACAACAGATCTTCCCAAAATGTGTGTATCTGACATTTACATCATATCTTGTCAAAGCACAACCGGCATCTACAGCAACAACCTAATTAAGTCTTCTGAAATAAGTAAATATGCTTAGGTTCTTCATGTGGAGTCGTCATTCTCACCTCTAAATTCACCTCCCACAAACCCAGTTCCGTTAAAGCAGTGTGTGCAATTTCCAGTCATTTATTTGATTTTGAGTCAGCTGTAGATGAATGGCTGATAGGAAGTAGTCTACTCTCAGTGACCTGGAGTAAAACAGAATGTGACTCTTTTGCCTCCCTGTTAAATGTCTGAGAAGCAGTCTGGCTTACTGTCCAGATGGGGTACAGAAACTTACTACTCCTGAGGAAAATATTCAAAAAGGAATAGGATGTGCCTGTCTTCAGCAATAAGCAATTAGCTTTGAGGGACCCATTACATTTCTATTATGGAAATTATTTCTGTGGACTCGGCAGTATCTGGAGAAGGTAAAGTGTATTTTCACCCTCATTACAGACAAGGTGAAGTCCCATGGGGCTGATAAATTTAATTTTTTTTTTTTTTAATATGTTCCTATCCCAAAAACGTTACTGTCCAAGAAGTAGAAGATCATCAGCTCCCTGGTTTCTCTACAAACACGAGTGTAGGATTAATAAAAGGATGTGGAGAGGGAAGACAAGTAATGCTGTATCCTGTTGCTTGGTATGGTGAATGTTATTTTATACTGGATTATTTAACTCCAGAATGGTTTATACCACAAATATTAGGACTGGACTTTCATATGCCACTCCTTTCTTTTTTTAAATCTTCTTCTTTTTTTTAAATTCAAAAAGATTTCCCTTTAATCTACTTTTTTTTTTTTTTTATGTACTTGGGATAGTCTATGGCTTAACAAGGAAATAGAGTAGAAGAGGAATATAATGATCTTTTGACATTAAAATAGCTGTTTTCCTCACTAAGTAAACTCTGGCAAGTTCAATGCCACAAATTCTCCTGGACTGGTTTTGCTGTTTCACATCTCTGTAGCCATGGGCACTGACAAAGCCAATTTTGATGTGCCTTAGCTTTTAGAAATTTTAAGATAAGACGTTGTAAATTGCAGCAGAAGGAAGGATCTGTTTCAGTGTGCACTTGCAACACTCCATATAATTAGCAGGCTAAGCAGTAGAGCTGTATTAGCTCACTAGCTCTTAAATGGAGTTGCTTTCATTTGTTTACTGAATGTCTCTATCCACTAAAGGCTAATGAACTAGTAATGGATCTGTCAGAAAACGGAAAAGACAAATACCTCTAAATGTTGCTATTATAGCCTAAGAATGTGGCTATTATTGTTCCCCAAACTCATGATCTTCATAAGAAGGAAGGCAGCAGGAGATTTGGTATTCGGTGGGTGTAAGGAGCCACAAACATAATTTATGTACTGATGGAGTGGAAGGGAAGAGAGTAGCAACCCTCAGGAAACAATGAAATAAGCCAGCACATTCTTCCTGTATATTTCTGTTACTGCCTTTCCATCTTCAGTTCCACGCTCCTGTGTAAAGTATAGTAATCATCTCAATTTTTATTTTTACTACATAAAGCCCTAAGATCTGAATCAAAAGCAGTGTCCTGTTGCAGTTAGATATGGCAGTTACACAGGGAGTCTCAGGTCTGTAAAAGCTTACGACTGATTCTCACAGGTCTCCACAGATGGGGAAGAGACACAGAAGCGAAGAACGACTTTCCTCTTCTAACACGAATTCTTGTGTTGAGAAGGCCCAGCCAGGGTTATGGGACTCCATATATGTGGCAGATAGACTGAGGACAAAAAGTCCACCATATATTTGCATCTAATTTGCCATCAAATATAGCAGGATATCTAGTAAGCTTTTTTTTTTTTTGGGGGGGTGGGGGGGAGGAGGCATTAGATTCACTGTAGCATGTCATGGAAGGCTGCTTCATCACCACCCTGCCCCCTTGAAGCAGAGGGTGAGTTCAAGTCACTACCCTGGAAGGAAAGTGGATGGCTGATGGGACTTGCACTTCCTCTCTTGAGTTGTGTACCCACGGCTTAACTGCAGTGTACACAACTTAACTGACTTGTCTGAGGTCGTTTGGGATGTCAGTGATGGGTTCCTGAAAAAGCACCTATTTTTCAAACCTAAGTCCTTGGTCCTCTTTAACCAATTTAGGAATACCATCCTTACCCGCCCCCTCCCCTGTCTCTTTCCCTCCTAGGACTATCGTTTCTACAAAATCTATAATATATAGCAGTTATAAAGAAAAATGGGATCTGTTGCAAGCCTAACTTGTTATAAGGCTGCCTAGAAGAGAAATCATCAGCAAATAAATGAGGTCCTTGGAGGTGCACTTGAACACAAGTGGTCCTAGAATTGGGGGACAAACAGCATGGACAGCTCAAAAGTGGCTTGGAAACAGCTATCGTTCTCTCATTCCCTTTCTAGGGAATCTCAAACAAGCACAACACTTGCAGCTAATTTTCTAATCAATTCTCACCTTTGTTTATATCAAACACTGTCTTAAAAATTTTCTGGGCTGGTGCTTGCTGACAGAAACCCTGAATTCAGGTCAGTGGACAACACTTACACTTTTAAGTTAGAAAACAGAGCAAATGTTCGAGTAAATTACACTTCACCTGCTTGAAATTCATCAGCTGAAACAAAGAGACAGTCAGATTTTAAGCTCAGGGTGTAAGGGGAAATGCAGCATTCAGAGTAATGCCCAAAGAACAGAATTACTTTCAGGACGATTTAAACTAAGAGGAATTTCTATCTGAACAATGTGAAGAAAAACCAGACTCCATAGCTGCATGAAAACTACACTTGCTGTGTTTTGAGTATTATTTTTGTGATCTAAGATTACAGTGCTATATGTCTACATTACTAGATTGGGCCTAAAATATTCTATGACTGAAAAACCACTAAGCAAGCTCTGGGCAGGCTACCTTTTCAGTTGAGTAGGTGGAATAGAGAGTACAGTCACTTAGAGATCAAATCTTTTATACATATGAAAGCTATGCTGGTGTGAGGAGACCAACAATTACACACTGAATAAACAGCACTCTAAATGCTTTGATAATAGAATTAAATTAGTCCTGCCTTGAAAAATACTGATTAAGTTTCATAACAATCACACACTGGAAGGGTTTTTCTGCCCAGCTTGTAACACCTTTGTCCTTTATAGACAACTGTTCCTGTAAATACATGGAAACTTTTCTGTAGAACAATTTTAGCATTTCTTCCGTAGCCTGTTATTTTTCCTTCTCTGTACAGTTCAATTTTTCTCCTTCAGTCCCCTCTGGTAGTGTTATTCTGCACTTCTTAAAATTTTATGAGGGGATTATATTTATGACCTCTGTTACAGCTGATCTAATGTTATTTCACTCCCTTTGCACCTGGAGCCTGGGATAGGTTTAGACTGTACCTCGTATTGGGGTTAGACACTGGACAAGCATGAAGGAAGCAGAAGAGACTCCTGGCTTTCAGCTGAGACCTTCCCACAAAATCAGACCTCCCCAAAATCCAAGTTGCTGTTTTGTTCTATAACTAGCACAGTTTGAATTTGGAAATCATACATGGCCACAGGAACAGATTGCTGATACTGTTTGCCCAAGTGAGAGCCCAGAGTTTGAAAATCTGTGTTAATAATTTATGTTGCTCCACTATGAGATCTTTCTACTGATGATCTGAAGAATGTTTCAGCTTTGCTCCCCTACCTTCACGGTACAGATAACACCATCACAGGATGTAGATTAGCACTACATTTTTCAGAGATGCAAATAATTGTGACCTAATTTTTGCAAAGCAGGTGTGGTCTTGCATTAGAGAAAGTTCAGACTGTGTTTTAACACCTTGGGGTAGACTTACCTTCCATTTGGGGTTGAGGGAGATCCATGGATGGACACACCCAACAAGCCAAAGAAAGGTCCTTTTTTTTTAAAAAAAAAAAAAAAATTGGGCTATTGAAATGTGGGTGACTCTTGCAGAAGAACAACATAAGATTGAAGAAAAATAAAATATTTCTATTTGCTATTTGCCTCGAAAATAATAATGCATCCTTTGCACCTGTAACTGCTCTTCACCCAAATCTGTACACAGACTATGTTTAAGAATCAGTATGGTATCTAGGAGCTGTTTATGAAAATATATGTTACTCAGTAGACCATCATGACTCATTCTAAACTATTAGAGTATTTCCTGTAAGAACTTTGTACTATTTCCTGAATTATTTTAAAAGTAGTCCTTTATGAAGCACTTCTTATTTTTAACCTGATAGGTGTAGGTTTGACAGGAATTAGTCATGTTAAACCCTACTGTGAGCTCTATCTTCCAAAAGCTGAGAACTCTGGCCGTGACACAACAAAGTGTGTAATCCCCAGCTTGCAAAAAAAAATGTTTTACCACAGCTGTTTGCCAATACTGACATAGTAGTGCACACATCTTCATCAAGAAATTTCACATGGCTCCCTTCCATTCTTCCAGACAGCTTTGACACCTCTAGGCTATTTGGTGCTGCAGTAACTAACCCCCCTTTGTGTCTCCCCTTCTCTTGGATCCACGATTGCATGCCATCCCTACAGCAACCAAACACAGCTGCTAACTGGGAGAAGCAATGTTAGGAGATATTAGTGCTTTTGACAGTCACACTTTACTCCTTTTGGGAAATCAGCTTATGTTCACTGTGCTCTCCTTTTCATTTTTTCCCTCCCATCTATGCCTGTTGAAAACAAGGTTGATGATATGACGAGTCAAATGAAATCCATGAACCAGGAGGACATGCAGTGTTTAGCAGACTCTGTCCCAGCTCTGAGTCAGAAACGCTGTGATGAGTCCCAGCCTCAGCCTGACCAAATTTTACCTAAATTCTTAAATTTGAAAGTAACATGGAAAAAACTGTTTGCTGTAATATGGAAAAATGCTGTCCTTGCAGTATATGACTTTTTTTTTGGTTCAAGTTTCAGTAGCATATTGTTCCTTGTCTATAAAGGATCCAAGCTGTCTGACCATAGAGCCAATATATTTTATTTTAGAAAGTATACAGTAAAGACCAATGTGCCTATTTGCATCATTGGTTATTAAATGACCAAGGATAGAAGGGGGCTCTAATGTGGATCTTGCAAAAAATGTCATTCTTTTCTGTAGACATTGCTTGAGTAAAGTACAGATTACAGTACAGTAATGTATTTACTTTTATATACATGCAAATTCCTTGCTCTCTTATTTTTTATTTAGCATATAAAGTCAACTTTTTAAAAATAAATAAATTAAACATTTTTTAGCTCTAATAGTTTCCAAAATAATATTTCTTCAATTAGAGAAATATCCAGCCTATCTTCTAATAATTCTACTAAATCACTACCATCTTTTCATATTCACTGAAGAATCTAAATTATTTTTAAAGTATCATAAAAACAGAAACATCATAGAAGCTATGGTTTCTGGATTCCCTACAATTTTGTGTTTTATAGTAAACAGGCTGTTGTTTTCATAGCATGTTTAAAATATTGTAAATAGTAGATTCCTACCATAAGGCTTGCATGAAGTGTCTCCAGAGAAAATTCACAGTAAGACAGGAAAGTCCATTGCAGCCTGTGGTGGTATTTACATTGTACCTCACAAAACAGCTCTCATGATTCTCATACAGGTGCTTATATGCTTAGTTGTTTCATACACACTAGCAGTAGTCAGGTAAGTTATGGCCACAACTTAGAATTATTCTGATCTTAACTTTATATCTGCTTCTGCTCTCCAGATATGCTTTCTGAAATCCCTGAATCTTAGTCCCTGAGTCTTGGATGGCTGCAGAACTCCAAGGTTGTTCAGTAAACCTATGAAAGTGGGGTACCCAGTGGCCACTTGAACTATGTTATGAGCAGGCTGCAGGGTTCCTTTGACTACGTGATTTTATTTTTTAATTCATAATTCAGGCTCTGGCCAGTATCCCTGCAGCAATCTTCCTTTTTCAACCTTTAGTCACCAAAATAATCAGCTAGCTACTATGACCTTGAGACTTTAAATTGCAACAATGTGCCCTTTTATAATGAATACTGGAGAATATTTGAAATATTTGTAATATTTTAAAAATTTTGCTTTGAAGTGAGAGAATGTAGTTTTAATAGTTGATTTTTTTTGTTCTCAGAATTTGTTGCTTTTTCATATACAGTTATTCAGGAAAAACATAAGGCTTTGCACAACTGAGCCTGGAAAAGTTTGTGATACAGTCTGCATATGTTATCAGAATGAGAATGCTGCTTGTGCAGACTACAAAGGGGTTTTTTAGATACTTTTAGAAAAATCTTGAGCAAGTGTGCGTTGTGCACTTTGACAAAGCCTAAGTCACCTCAGGAAGTGAATGTTATATAGATATCTTCTTATTCCAAAAGGGGGAGGATTTAATTTTTAATGATTCCTTGGCATCTTTAGTTAGGGATGTCTTGTCATATTTAATTTTTTTTGTTCTTTAGTGCCTTTTGCCATCATAGATGCTAATAAATGTTCAGTTTTATGTGCTAGAAAGCAGTTCTCTGGCTTTTAGAGTCTTATGGAATCTGAAGTACTTAGATCTTGCTGGGTTGTGGTGTTTGTGGTTTTTTTTTTGTGTTTTTTTTTGTTTGTTTGTTTTTTTTTTTGTAAGAATTGAAGTTGTACTTCTAACAGGCATTTTAAAGGGCAGTTCAAACAAGGAAATTTAGATAATGCTCATAAACCAAAAAAGATGAGTGTCTCCATAATATCACAGTTTCAAGTGCTGCTTTTTGAAGATTTAATGGAAGAAGATGAGAAGGTTTGATGTGCTAGATCAAGCCCTCTGAGACCACTGAGCACTTTCTAGACAGCAGTGCAGGAGTTCCCTCAGGCTACTCAGGGGATGATGCTGGTGTGAATCAGGTGTGAAGTATAATGGAGAGTTAAAACAAGCAGGATATTTGTACTAGACTGGACATAGCCTAGCTTGACACAGGCTCTTTCCACTGGTCTTATCAGTGCTGATTGCATGAGAGGGTGCACAGAGGGGACTAGAGGGTCAATGTAGCTCTGCAGACACGTGGACTGGGAAGCTGTGTTCTATCTATCTCAGGATTGAAGCTGCACCACTCCTCCACACGGGATGGTTTCATAATAGCTCTGCAAAAAGCAAACACAACTGACACATGCAAGAGGGGAATACCAGTTTCTAACTTGAAGTGAACCAAGAGAACTAAAATTGTAAAAAATCATGTTGTACTTCCAAGGCTCCAGGAGGTTATGAGTATTCTGTCATGTAAGAGTTGGAAAGAAAATTTGGCTGAGGTTGATATGGTCGACACACATGGCAGGTCAATCAAAAGCTGGCGTTGGGAATTTATTTCACCATGGCCATACACATTAATTAAAGAAACATACATAAAGTCAGAAACATCATGCAGACACTATGAAATGACTGAAACAGAGATGGGGAAAGATGTGGAAGCAGAAAAGCATTACAGAATCACTGTTTTCAGTTAAGCACTTAGTGTCTATATCTCCAGGGCAGTATAGACTGTGACAGAGATTAGTGACATTAACAAAAGAAATCAACAGCTCCCCAAATCCTCTTTTTGCAATACAAAGACTACAGTTTTTCAACATCTTCCTTAGATTAAAAGGCTCTAGTAAACTAGAAATATCTGTGTCTGTTTCCTCTTATTATGGTATTACATCAGAAGCTTTTGACAACACTTAATGAATTATGTTCAGCAGAAACGTTTTCCACCCGTGTTTGATTTGTGATGAAGGGGATCAGAATTAACAGATTTAGGCGGTGTTGAATCTTTAAACAGAAACTGAAAAAGATATTTGATAAAATAAGAAGCCTTAACATACTATCTTTGAGAGAAATTTCTTGTTGTATATGTAAACAAATATTTGGAGTGTACATATGGAGCTAGGAAGGTTTCAAAGTAAAAGCAAATTTGAAACCAAAATTAGGTGCAGAATAATCTATGTAGACTCCCATTCCCAAGAAAGGTTGGACCAGATTGTCTTTCAAGACCCCCTCCAACCTGGGCCATTCTATGTTTCTATGCACTTTCTATGTCTTTTTTTAACAGTAATACAGAGAAAACTCAGCATCTAAAAGGGCAAGAATTTCTCAGTGCACCTGACATATAAATCTTTAACATGATTATGATCTCAACAGTCAGATATTGTGCACCTGGACCTAATAATGACAGTGAAGTGTAAAATTTAATCCTTTTAGCAGTAAAGAAAGTGTACTTCAGCTAGAGAGTACCTGAATGGAAGCCTAAAATTAATTAAATAGTAAAAGTTGAATAGTCTGTCTGTTTTGTGATGAAGTAGAATAAACTTCCAATTAAAGTTTAGAAACCATGAACCATTTTTAAGTTGGTCCAACACAGCAGATTTTGTCTTGAATATCTGATGGAATTGTGGGAGGTTGTGCTTGACTCTAGTCACTATCAGCTCCTGACACTCATCTCCTGGAATAAATGGCATTTTGAAGAAATTCGTGTCATAACACTATCTCCTAAATTTCCAGGGGTAGCAAAGATGTAAAAACTCCCAGTTGTCTTCATAAAAAAATGACCTGCATTTGGATATTGCCACTCTGCCATGACAAGCTGCTGTTGGGGACTGAATAGGGTCCAATTAGTGATGAGGATGAAAAAAAAAAAAATCCTGATTAGCTCCTGGATTAACTGGAGCCTCTTAAACATGTTGTACAATTATCTTTCCTCCCTGGTTGAGCTCTGCCCAAGTGCTTTTCAACCAGAGCCAAGGATCTTGCAAGGATAGCAAGTGTTGTGATGGAAACCTGTTTCTTTCAAATAATAGACAGCAATCTCTATCAAACTGCAATGTACATGGAAATTGTCTTGCCAAAGATGGAGCTGGCTAATAACATGATGCTAGGTTATAATGAAAAAGTGTCCCAAACTTGCCTCTAACAAGTACTAATTTGTTTTTCAGAAAAGAGGAATGTCAGCTTCTTTCAGAATTTCCTCTTTTCTATAAGCTTCTGTGACACTGGTGCTCAAGTGCCCCTATTTTATCAGCACGTGTAGCAATAATAAACAGCTCTGTTGTCTTCTCTTTTAGAGCTTGATTGAAAAGAACCACTTTCTGTCAGGCACTGGGAGTTTGTTTAAATATCGTGCTCTGCATCATAGTATCTTCCTAAGAAGCAGTTTAATTCTGTCTAAACATTTTAATTGCGATCCTAAGAGAAGGGAAGTCATTGCCCACATTAAACATGAATCCCATTATACTAAAACGTTTATGTTTCTCAAAGGCTATTTATAGATGCTTTGCTAGTGTATGAAAATGTAAAATGCCAGAGCTGAACAATCATCTCCTGGCTCTGCTTTCCAGCCTGAACCTCTGCTTGTTGATTCAAGTGGTCAGGCAAGGCACAGGAACAATATTACTTCCCGCATTACCATGATTTCCTATAAACATTTATGACTGGCTTGTTGAGTCAAGGCAGATGCCAGAGGAAAGGGGTGTTTCTCAGAAAGGAGAATAGATGTTAGCACTGCAGATGTACAAGAGAACAGAGTGTGGATGTAAGTCACAGGGGGTCAAAGCCACACTGGAATTGAATAAATGGTCGATGTGCCACAAAACTGTAGTTACAGAAGGATGAAGATGTTTGTTGTTGTTTACTTGTCTCAGAAGTTTGGCACATTCCCAAACTTTGAATAAATTTCTTTGCCTGCTTGTTTGAACACTGAACCAGTGTTTAAAAGGCCTCAAGTAACAGCCATACAAGACCTACCCATGTCAGTAGGATTGTAGATTTCAGTTAGTTTTTCACTCATAGTAACAATGGTAATTTCCTCCCAAAAAGTAGCCTTGAGAAAATGGAATAACAGGTTCTCTGATTTACTATCAGTAACTTGTATAGCAAACTGATCTGGTTTACAAATGTAACTATCTTTCTGCTGTGCACCAAGTGGTACCCTAATGTGGCTCTGGATCTGCTCCATGGATTCTAATTTCCCAAAATTTTACAAAACAAGTGAAACCCCAGCTTCCTCTACTGAAATGGAACAGAAAAAAGGAAACAGGGAAACGTGCAGCAGAGTCTGTGACAGTATAATCAAAGAAATGTGAGGATTTAACACTAAATACAGTTGCAATTACTTTACAGGTACACAATCAGGAGAAATAGATTTTTTTTTCCCAGGTTGTTAGTGAATCGCATGCTCTGTGAGAGTGGGCATAATTTTTGACATTTAATAGAAAGTATCACTGATAACAAGATAGCACTCCTGGTAATATCAATACAGCAGAAGCCATCACTTTCCTGGAAACTACTTGAAGGTACAGCCTAGCTTCTGTCAAAGGCAAAATATCTAAGAAAGAGCAATTCAATTTCTCAATATAATCTCATATGTTTGTTATTGCTGAAAATTAATTTCCTTTAAAAAAACTTCTTCAATAAAGAAAAGAATGTTTCTGGAAAACAAGCTGATTTTTATTTTAAAATATTAGGTTTCCTGGAAAATAATTTAATTTGGATTCAAAGACTTTTATTGCTGGAATCTGGAAGTTATACATAGAAAATGTTTAATGTTCTCTTTCTCTTTTTACCCTAAATAATTTTTAAAACTACTAATATGTTTTGGAATTTCATATTAAATATTAATCACAGGAAAAATTATCTTCCCTGAAGGAACTTTTTTTTCCTCTGGTGTACTGAGATTGGCTGTAAACCTCTCACTAAGCTAGCTGGCCACAGAGAATAGAGTTTCTTCCTGGCCATATATCATTATGTAGGAATAAACTATAATGCAAAGCAAAGAGCTGTGGAAAGTGCCAGTGAGAACCAAGCTGTACCACCAAAGACTTGCACTTCTTTTTTCCTTCCTTTCTCTTATTTGACAGGACTCAATAGATCATATGACCCTGTTGACAAAAAAAAAAAAAACCACACTGTGAAACTGCATTTTCTAATATCCACAGCATCACAGGGAGCATCCATTTCTAGGAACCCCTGAGTGCTGAGTTAATACTGCAGGCTTATTTGGTCCTACATAATTAGTTATAATGACAAAAAGGACTACCAGAACATAAAGTCTTTTCAGCAGGCACTGTCATTTCTGTGCAGTGTTTTATATTGTCTAGACTGTGGCTCCCCAGCTCCGATGGAACCTCAATTAATGTGCAACATAAAAGAGGGTGAAACGTTTTATTACTTGGAGCATGGAGACAAGAAATGATGCCAGCAATATATTTTCACATAATATTCTAGCCTTTTAAAAATAGTATTGCAATTACTTTTTTTTTCTTGATGTTAAGAGGGAACTGGTGCATTACAGAATTTACACAGCAAATTAAACAGCAAGACAGGCATGTATTTTAAAGATGTTTGTAGCCCAGGTAACTATATATATGTCTGTGTATATATATGTATTTGTTTGTGTTCATGCATGCATGAATAATTTAGTAAGTGAGATAGTAATAGGATGTAAAGTTGAAATTAGGCATTGTTACAAAGAACATAAAGTTTCCAAGTGCTATTAGTAATCAGCACCATATCTACACAGCATAATAATTAAGTAGCAGAATTTAAGACCTTTAATTTAAATTATGTTAAACTTGTCCATTTCTTATATAATTAATTGAAAACTGTAGGAAATTCTTATGGTCAACATGTGTTTAGACATTATCACTTTAGGCCCATCAAGAGTCATTCATATGCAAAGTTTTTGAGATGAAGAAGGGTCAGTCATTGAATGACAACAGAAAATGATGGACCACTACACTATCTTAAGTACCTACAACAAGTGGTCAGGAGTATCTCTACACTGGCAGTCAGCTCTGTTTGGTTTTGTTAACATCATGGATGTTTCATTTCTCATGCTTCAAGTTAGCCTGGCTGCTGGAAAGGAGCTCTGGGAGAAAAACAAGCAGACAGTGGAAGAGTGACTAAAAATGATGCTGAACAACAGGAATGAGGTGAGGGAAGAGCTGTGTAGGTGCACAGCCACAGCTTTGCATGGCACATCCCCACCTTGACCCTCGGATGAGAGCAATTTGGTTTTAATAAAAAGGATCTTTAATTTGTTGCTCTTGAGCAACTGTAGGTGTTAAAAGACATTTTTAGCAAGTGGCAAACATATCTTTTGTATTAACACATTTGGAGAATGGAAGAGTTGAGAGGCAGATAGAAAACGTTTGAACCAGAGTCCTAACTCAGAGAGGCCACTTAATCTTGGGATTTAAGCTGGGAGGGAATGCTGTCTGCCTGTTAATGAGATGATATTTTGCACTTTTTGTTACATAATGTCTTCTCTATAATTTCACTTCTCACAGTTAGAGTTGGATGAGCTTCTGACTGTAGAATATAGAGAGTGATTTACTAGTAAACTGCAATGTTATTTCAGTTTTTAATACACCTGAATAGGTGAATTTCTTCCCTGAGGAAAGCCTGAATGGAATGGCTTCTATGAGGAGGAGCTGAGTGGTGCTACCCTGCTGCCTGTGTGTGATGGGTTGGGGGAAAAGGGGCAAGCTTGCACTGTTGAATTACTGTTCTGTACCTCTTCTGGGGTTGTTTATTAATTTAGATTTTTAGAAGCTCATTGTGATTTTGTATCAAAGTGATCAAAAAACCCCCACTGATCAACTAAAGAGGATAATATAATTACATGCTGCTTATTTAAATTTTAAGAACTATACTAGCAACCTTGCTGTAGGTTAAAGCTAAATCAGGTCACACAGATTCCTGCAGGCTGGGCACAAAGTCGAAGTATATCTTCCTCCTGATGTAAAGGAGGAAGGATATGTTATTGCATAAATGATATCTCCTGGCAAGCAGTCAGTACAATGTAAAGGGATATAACGTTCCTTTATTATATTGTTTATAAAATCTGCATAGCTAATTCCTTATGGATTCTGCAGACCGTATAACCCTTAGCTGTACTCAGTCTGTAGACACAGCTCAATCAAGTTCTTTTCCATACTATCTGCCAACATCTAGCACTGAATTATCAGTTTCAAATATAGACTATGGGCAAGGAAGTACATTGCTTACTGGAAACACTTTGAGGTTGTGAAGTTGGAATTCAGTGTTCTGATTAAAGATGCTCTGAGACTTTTCATTTCTCATTCCAGATTCCAGCTGAGAGGTTGAGAAGTAACAGCAGAGCCCACCGTTAAATGTTCACTGAGTTTCTCCTTCTCTTTCCTTCCCCCCCTCTCCCCCCCCATATTAATGTTAAAAAAATAATAAGAAAAGCCTTATGCTCTCTGTATATTTGATGGCTCATATTCTAATCCTGTATCAGTAATGAGTGATTACTTTCATGTGTCTTCACTGCAAGTTGTATGTTCATACTTGCTCCTTTAGAAAATTCTAAATTTAGGGAGGAAGAGAGAATCATCTTTCTTTCCAAACCCCTGCAAATATGGAGAGGTCTGTGCTCGTGATAGTGTGGTAATGTAGTGATTGTTAGTGGCCTTTGCTTTTCCCAGTTGTATTTTAGTGATTATTGTAAGAATGGTCTAAAACTGTGCTGTCCCTTGCAAATTTCTCATTTTTATTACAGAATAAAGTGTCAGACTTGAGCAGTGACACAACGCTTTGACTTATGAATATTATTTATCAGTCTAAGTTTTCAGCAGTTTACATTTGGCTGGTACTTCTGTTCAGACCCAGTGAAACCTGCTCTGCACTAAGATCAAAGGCACAGTGAATCATTATTCTGATTCATTGAGTGTAAGGAGTCATAAAGATGTTCTTATGGCAGTCTGGCAAGGACAAGAAAAAAAGGCTCAGCACGAAAGCACATAGAGGGTTGTGATTATAGCATAATGACAGATGATGAAAATTAAAATCATTCCTTGAACATGACTGTAAAGATTTATGTAACTCTAGTCTGTAACAGGTAATTTGCTTGCTCTCCTTTGGTGAGAGGGCCTGTGAGGCATTTAGCCAGGCATAGGGGTGGGTTATTCTTCAGACAAATGCAGAAATTAAGCTGTTGTTCCATTTCCTTAAGGCTTTATACCACAGACCTTCCTCTCTTCCTCAGTTAAGACCAGACCCTGAGATTTGTGGGCTCAAAGAGCATAAAAAAGCCTGATATAAATGTAACCTAACATAGGGGTGGTCCTGCTGTTCAACCTTAAGAAACTTTCTAGTCACTTAAGTCTTTCTTTGTACTTTCACAGAGAAAGTTTCCGTTGTACTTTGCCTGAGAAAACAAATTAAAGAAACTCTCTGCTGTATATACAATTTTTGGAGGATGATAATGTTTGTACCAATATTCAAAGTTGATATTCTTGCTGAATTTCTTATGCCAAATCCTTTCCTCTTTCTTGCACAAAATGTAACTGGCTAACACCACTACAAAAGTGCTTGTTAAAGTTTGTCAAAGAGTGGTTGTTTCCACACAAAAGTTTGCTTTATTTGCTATGATACTGTGTATTGTTATCTATACATTTTAAAGAACAATATACAAGATGTACTGTTAAAATAACATAAGGTATGGGATTACTTAACCCCAATTACAACAAGAAATCTAGGTTTTTTTAGAATACTTTCTAGTATCTAGCTGATGAGCAAAACTCCTTCAGAACTCAGAACACTTTATGAAAGCCTGAATAATACAAGTTCTCAGTCACGTGGAAAATATATATATTTAAAAAAAAAAGAGAAACAAATGTTTACAGAAATACTTCAAGTATTTCTAATTGAAAAGATATGTTTTGCAAAGAAGGAAGCTCAAGCTGGTCAAACCTACAAATATATAAATTTAATGACTAATTATGTTTTAGAACTTTCAAGTTCCTTTTGAGTAAAGCTTACTGAATAATAATACAGTGTGCCTGGATTTTTATATTACTCTTGAATTTCATTTTGTAGTATTAATCTGGTATACTTCAGAGTAGTTGGGAAAAAAATTAGTATCTCAATTTTGTTAATTTCCTCAACCGCATAGTTAAGGCAATGGTCTGCCTTTTTCTTTTTTTTTTTTTTTTTTTTTAATAAAAAAGCAAAATGACACTTAGTTTGACCTGGCAACTGTGTCCTACACTCACTTTAGGAAGCTCAGGCTCCCTTTGAGCCTTTGATCCAATCCCAAAGGCAGTGGGAAAAGGACTCTACAGAAGGACTGCAACCTTTGTAATAACTCCAGTTCAAACCTTCAGTCATGTTTTCCACAATGGTTATGAATTCAGAATAAGGTAGTACTTCTTAATGTTCCCCAACTTAAAGTAACTTTTTAAACACTGAATACTGTACTACATTTTAACCAAGTAGGGAGGTGCTCAAAGTTTTCCAGAACTCCCATTTAAAATGCCCTTCAGGAATATCAAAGCATCAATTCTCCCCATTTCTTCTTCAAAATCCTGCCTGTAGTCAGATACAGAATACTTCTATACAATGAAAAAAATGTTCATCTAGTGGCTGCTGTACCAAAATTCATAACTATTTTTTAATTGAGAATTATTTTATCTATATAAGTGAAAAGAGCAAGTGATTTAAAGTATGATGAAAAATTTTGTATCTTAGATGTTACAATTCTCTCTTTTTATTTTGAACTCTCATTAAAGAAATGCAGAAAATCAGAGTTATCCCTTTCTCTTTCTCTCACGTGCCTGTGATAACTGACTTGTAGCCTGTAAAAGGCAAGTGTGCCTTGGGTCACACTGTCAGTCAGGATGGTGTCTGTTGCTTCTCCACTTCCCTGGCAGATTTTCAGAGGAGACATGACTCAGGGAGAGATTTTGGCATGTCTGAGCTGAGGCAGGACAGCAGTGAAAACACAAGCTCTGCCAGAGACAGGACCTGCCCATTTGGTGGCAGATTTTCTCACAGAAATGTACTTACTCTTGCTGAGTCCATCTGAATACCTGTTTTCCTAAACTACGTCACATGTGATCTGGGGAAGTTTAGTTTCAGCAAAAAATAGTAGTTTCAGGAGAAAAAAAAAAAAAAAGGATTTTTACATTTGGAATAAGGAAGCCAGTACATTGTCTAGGAAACAGGCCTTGGGGATCTCAACCTATCATCACTGAAGTGTGAAGCTCTAATTGTATTGCTTTTCATAATATATCTGCTACATAAATATTATTCAATAGCTGCAAATTTGCACTAGTGGGAAATGGAGAGGTTATAATGCAGGGAAGATTTATGCCCGCTAGATGCTGGGCTGTCATGATTAAAAATTTTCCACCCATTATGTGAATCCTATTGATCATTGCAGGAAGCAGAAAATTGTGCTGTTCATTGATTTTGCGTGGCTACAGAATGCATTAGGCCTGATGCATTTGATGGGTAGGCAAGTTTTCAAAGGAAGCTCAGTTAAGCTAATCTTAGTTCAGAGGAATATGCACAATGGAATAAGAAACCTTGTAATTGCAAGAGCAAATAGAAGAGTCCGAGGACTATATTATGAGCCATATCAGCATAAGAATTAGGCATGAGCCTTCCCAAGAGACAACAGTAAAACGCATCAAGGCTTTGATGCTGTTTTTCATGAACGTAGCAATTACTGGATAAATTGGGTTTTAGCTTCTCACCCATCAGCCAAGATAGTGAACAAAAAGCAATTAGTTCTTCTACCTCCTTAGCAAAGGGGGGTTATCAGGTTTTCATCGACTCCATAAAATAACATAGTGAAGAAACGAGTTTGAATCCAAAAGTAGAGCATAAAGGGTACATGGGAAAAGAGGAGAGAAAAAAGGAAGAAAATTTGCAGGCAGAGGGAATTTTACCTTTGAAATTTGGTTTCTACTGATTTGGACCTTATTATCTCTGTCTTTTTATTAGCTTATGATAATGCTTAGAGTCATCTCTGTATCACATGCTGCATTTCCTATGAACAAAGGCTTTGAGCAAATTTAATCCTCAAAATGTTCTGTCAGTATCTAATGCAGGGATTAATTCCAATCTTGGAAATAAAGGGAAGAAAAGATTATTTTGCATCCCAGCTGGAAGCTGCTTTACTGGCATGTTACTATGTGACGAGTTACATCTCTGTGATAAAGGGACTATTAAGACTATCCTGTACATTTTGATAGTAAATTAACTCTTTCTTAACATCTGTGGTATGCACACCCCAAAATATGGAAGTCAATTCTAGTAGCAGAACCTAAGTCACCAGGGTCCTGTAAAAGTTTTGAAGGATATGTATCTTTATAAATCTGGACTAAACACGTTTTTATTCTTATGTTCTGACTTGGTACTTCTGGTAATTTTGTTGACAAAAAAGCATACTGAAATTACTTATGGAGCCTTTAATGTGTTCATGTTTCAATTGTATTTTAAAACTCTGCCAAAAATGTACTACCAGCAATATTTGCTTTCTATTAGAGTTTTTAGGTGCTTGTTGTAAGTTACTCAAACAATATCATGCTAGTTTAGGTGAAAAAAAAACCTAATGGGTGCTATCACATTCTTGCTGTTCTGTGTCTTGTAGCATCAAATTTTTAAAATAGATTTGTCAGTAACTGACAAATTTAGAGGCACAGCTCCTTTGGCCATCAAATATCATTAGGAGAACAATAGTTGTAGTTGACCTTCCCTGTATGTATAGAGACTTCAACAAGGGTTCAAGGGTTATGTTACTGTATTTATTTCTGGTTAGTAACCTTGAGAGGGAAAAAAATTTTGGTCTTAATACACAAAGATTTTATAATTGTTAACATGAATGTGAACTCTTCAAAGAAAATCACACTGAACGTGTTGATATGATTATCATAAAAATCTTTCTAGGTTTGTGGATGTATCTTTTACATAGACAGTATATGATTAAGTCTACTTAAGTATTCCTGTTAGATGTTTTTGGACCCACAGAGTTTGAACTTGCAGGACTGGTTTTTCTGAGTACAGCTAAGACCATGCATGCAGTATGACAATGTCTGTAACAATATTTGGAGCTGAAAGTGGTGTTATGGAATGCTTTCATTCCTTTTTTTGTTTCCATTAAATGCACAGATCATCACAAGTATTTCTTTTTACCAGCAGACTAAGAAAATTTCAATTAAACAGTAAATTTATCTGTGACTAAGTCCTACAAGTATTTGAAAGGCAGCTCCTGAGTAAGTCCTGCAAAGATTTATTCCTGTGTATGTGAAACTTTGAAGAACTGGAATCCTAATCTGTAGTGATGAAGCAAACCCTTGTACAGTAATTTAGTTATTCTACAGCTTTCTAAGTCTAATGGTGTCTAGGGGATTAAAGCAACAGCAACAAAAACAATGTTGTAACATAAAATGTCAGGATTTGAAAGAATGGGAAATCACAGAAGGAACAACGATCATAGCTCTGCACCAAGGTCTTTATCCACACAACCCAGAGGATAGATTTGCTCTTGTCTGGAAACCAGCCCAGTTCAATTTAAAAGACCAGGTTCAGGAATTACTCAGACACAATGTGTATGGCTAGATATATTTGAAATATTTGCCCAGACAGTTGCTTACCAAACAATGTATTCATCTTTTGACAGCTTTCATCAATATCATTTAATAATTGTTTACTTCTAAAGCATCCAGACACCAATTAAATGCTATTAAAAGGTTTGCACCACTTCTTATTTATTTAATTCGGCTGTTTCCCTAGGAAGATGTCTACGAGCTCATGCCTTAACTTTTTCCAGCAGGCAAATCTGAATTGTAACTCTACTGTGTGTCAAACTGGATGGATATAAATAATGTGGGATGACAAAAAAATATATCCAGAATCCCAGGGGTCAAAAGCAAACAAACTGATAAATAGATCAATAAATAAATAGATAAAAAGATAAATAAATAGCTGATAGATAAACCACCTGCTAGTTTGAGGTTCTCCACTGCAAACCTGAGGGTTCCCACTTTCTTTTTGTGTCATATTTCATGGTGGAAGTCTCTGAGATTTGGGGCCTGTAGCAGCCACTCTACTGCCCATATTCCCTGCCTTCAGAGCTGTCAAAACTCATTGCAAGGCAATTATGGTAATAAGGACCCAGACAGATGAGAGAAAATGAAACAAAATATAAATGAAGTGAGATGATACTGAAGCTGTAGGGTATGATCTCAGAGACCTCCTGTGGGGCTGTTAAGAGGCACAGGAAAAAGCTACACAGCCTTGCTGCATCATAACTTTTGGTATGAGGTTTATTTTGCTGAATCCTAAAAGTTTAATTCTTGGGAGTAAGAAGTTCATAGGTCACTTGGCTTCTACTCTGGAGGGCATGTAGGAAATTTGTGAGGGAAGGGGGAGAGAGGAGAAGCTCTAAGACTAGAAATTGATATTTCCTTTTTGTGCAGCTAAATACAAAGGATTTTTGTTATTCTAAATCTTGTGAATGGGAACTGACAAACATCACAGCCAGCCCAGTGCTGGGCTAGGACACTGTGGCTGTCAGCAAAAAGAAGAAAAAAAACCTAAACCCAATTGTCTTTTAAATCATCCTGTTGGAATATGTTGCTGTTTACCTAAAACTGAAGGCTTCTTCCTCTACACAACCAAACTCATCTGCAAAATGTGTGCTGCATTCCCCTCAGAAAAATTAATAGCTCTTCCTCTGACATGCCTTCATAGAGGAACAATGTTTTGGATGAAAAGCCAATGGTCAATTTTATTTTCAACATAGGTCAAGTACTAATATTTTTTCTTTTTTTTTTGTTAATAACAAAATGATGAACAGGAAAGAACCAGATCCAAACTTCCATGGATTCAAGGGCAGTATTTTTCCTAGTATCAGTAGTTTTGGATCAGGTTTCAAACACCTGCAGGTGGCAGGTCATGTTATGTCAACTGAAAAGCACAAATGGTTCTACAAGGCCATGAAGAAGCAACAGGAAAGAAATGTTTTAAATGAGCTATGTAGAATCCATTTTAAGTGCCCAAGCGCATGCTTTATTATATTTCACAAAATTTGGATAGTGCTGCACTGTCCAGTCACCAATGACGGGCTGTCTCACGTCTTCCAGCTGGGACTTACCAATTTAACTAGGTCAGAGGAGAGGTGAAGTAGCACAGAATTTCATTAAGATGGGAAAAGACAGTTGACACAGTTTAAACTGAAATGAGCAATTGCAGTCCTGAAAGAATTTGTTCTCTGGGAACTAAGGTCCTCCACTCCCTCTGGATGGGGTCCTGCCACTGTGCCCTGAGAAAATCCATGCATTTCTGCAGCCACACATTCAACCCTGCATGACAAAACTGACACCAAGGTTTTGGCCATTGTTTTTCAATATGATTTTCACCTTTTTTCTCAAAACTTCATCTATTTCCCCCACCCACAGACACCCAGAGATTTGTTAGCTCTATCTAATACATCTATTCAGAGCATACACCAAAATACAGCTGCCTGTGCTCTTAGTCAGAGAGAAGAATGAAAAGCCTTTTGGCAGAGTCCCTGACACATCAGTAGAATGTATTGTCTAGAAGTTCCAAAACACTCAAGTGTTAAAACTGCTTGTATCCATTTCTAGGACTTTACTGTCATTTCAAATATGAAACCTGTGGTGTTTTCTTTCTTTCAGGTTCATATCTTTGCTACATTCTGTTATTTTAGAAATTGGTTTTGTTCATCAAACACTCCTGTAAAATTTCAAATGTTTTTTAGTTAAACGTATATGGATTATTTTCCTAATTTCATGAACCATCACACAATATTTTAAACAAGGTATTGCTCATTTAGAGACAACTACATTCTGATAAGGACTAAAAAGAATGTTATGTGTTCATGGCAAGTCATTTTTGTGTTTTGTTCTGTTTTGTGGGGGTTTTTTTGTTTGTTTTTGCTTTGTTTTTTTTGTTTGTTTGTCTGTTTGTTTTTTTTTAAATTATTTGTATTCCAAATTACTTTTAATTATTCCACAAACTGTTCTATTAAATATTTGTTGATAAAATGACAAAACCAAAAGGTAATTTTTCACTTCTCAAACAGTTTAGCCAACCTTTTGATGGAAATTTAGGTTGTTTTATCAATTTCCATTAGGTCTCCTTTTTTATTATAAACCATGGTTTCTTTTATTTCCTACTGCTAAATGCAGTGGAACAGAACTGATTTCAGAGAATTAAGTTCTATTTGGTTTCATTTTAATTTTTATTAACGCAGTGCCTATTTGGTTTGGTTTTTGTGTGTGTTTGGTAAGAGATAACTTTTAAAATAAAATATTATTAAAAAAATACATAATAGGGAACAGTAAAAGCTGCATGAAAGGGGAGAGATGCTAAAATCAGATGTTAGATATTGACTTACTCCAAAATTAGGTGAATTAGCAGCTGATGATAGTTGAGCTATGACTTCTGTGCTGTGCAGTCTATGACGTGTGTCCATCTGGCTTGCTAGAAATCTGCCCTGGTGAACGTGCCTCCAGTACTCTAGGGAGTGTCATGCTCCATGCTCTACTTCTTTGCCATCTAAATCCTTGCTTCACTGACCAGCCTACCTGAGCAAATGGGTTTGGGACAGGCATATTTCCAGCTGTACCTGCAACTGCCTTGGCAGCAGCTGCCTCTCCAAGCCCTGGGCTGCAGGTTTCAGGGGTGACCCTCAAAAGGAAATGTGGGCATATCCACATACTTAACTGACTGACCTTGCATTTCCCATGGCTCTCTGCTGAAGATTTTAAGCACTGTACTTGACCTTCATTTCTTGAAAGTGTTTAAAAATGAGCAAAGGTTTAATACCTGCTTTTGTTCTTTCCTGAACTGTGTCCACCATGAGCTGCTTAACTAACTCATTAGGGCCCTAAGCCAAGCAGATGTCTAAGCCAAGCATGCCTTTATGACCTATTGAAAGGACCAGGACTATCCATGCCTGAAGCCACAATGTTCTCTTTCCAGTGCTTGAATACCTCAGGCAGCACAATTCAAATCTGAGGTTAAAGTGTGTTTGAACAATTTGATGGATTCATTCCTTTTCTTTATTTTAAGAATTTATGCAGTTCTTCATTTCCTTGCGAAAAAAATCAGTGCTACAGTCCCTTTTTGAATTTTATTAGAAATTGTTTGGAGCCTTCTAAGCTAATCTTCCCTAATTTACTTTATGATTTCAGGTTGCCTGCGTTTGACTTGTTATCAAGTTTTTCTCTCTCTTAACCAAAACCAATATTAACGTCTCTAGCAAATAAATATCATGGATCCATGCTACTTTTATCCTCTGCTGTCAAAACTTTCTTTGGAATATGAGTTCTTACCATTATTTTACTTTTTACTGGTTTACTTTTATATTAGTGAACAATAATGGAATCGCAGTGTCAGTAATGGTAAGAAGCATTATTCTCCCAGTATACGTTTATTCTTTGAAATAAGGGTTTGTAATATTTTTCTAAGAAAGGAACATAGTAAGCAAAGGGAGAGGGAAGTTAACCTGCTATATGAGTGTAACATATAACTACTAAACACAGAAAACAAAACAAAAAAACAAACTGTACATTACAAAACTAAGCTTACTTGATCTTGAACACACAAAAATGAAGTAGGAGTATGCCTTGATTAGTTAGGAATTTTCTTAGCAATTGTTAAGTTTTGTTGCTTTCTTCTGTGCCCTATGCAGTGTGGCAATTTTGCCAGTTAATTGCATGTTAAATCCCAAATGCTATGGCATAAATCTGCTTTTCCCTGCACATAAACTGAAATGGATTATAAGAATGCAGGAAGAGTAAAAGATGTTGACTGGAAATAAGGAGCATGTTGTTTCCCATCACAAAAAAAAAGTGAGATTCCATAATGTTCTTCTGTTCTACTTTTTCTCTTGTAGAGGAATCTCTTTATTTAATTTTATTATTAAACATTTTTATTCATGCTTTTCTTTTTTTATGTGGGACTGGTAGGAGAATATTTCAATAATTTTGATATTAGTTTGACTCCTTTTTTTTTCAAGGTTTTGTTAGCACAAGCTCAATCTCTTTTTCTGTAAAAAGGAGTATTTTATACAACCAACAGAAAGATCTCTTCATCTTAACAACTTCTAGCTCTATACAGTCTTGAGCTGACTTCCCTGAGATTCCCCATGCTAGCCTAACCTCTTCCTCCTGCAGAATGCAAGAGCTGGAAAAAAAAGATGGAACAATATTTTGTAATTCTGTATACATAATCTATAGGGGATGATGAGACCTTCCACATGAGCAAGAGGTAGCCAGAAGGCTGGAGCTGGTAGCACTCCCTGGCTCTCTTGGCCATGCCTGTGCCAAACCTGCTTGCTCAGGCTTGAAGCAGGTACTGGCCTTTATAACAGGAAGAATCATTTTAGCCTTTTTCTTCATCAACATCTTCACAAAAACTTTAGAAATAAGTCCAGATGGAGGAGTAATTATTATGCATGCCATTAATCATCATTTTTAAACTCCCAAAATAACTTTGCAAGCCCTTTTTGCAGAAGCATGTTATTTTGCAGTAAATCTCATTGTCAGCAAAATAAGCTCTGCACTCTTAGAAAACTTTTCCTACTGTAAACTAGGAATATCGAAGATGTAATCTAATAGAGACAGAGAGAAATCACTCAGTAGTGTTTCCTTAGGAATTCTATGGGTTAATTCTGGAAAGTTTTACCAAATGTGGATAACGTAAGGGTATTGCACATACTCTCTAGCAGCCATAGAGCCATACACTGATATTAAATGTGTAATTTATGTACTGTTTAATAAGACTTATGTAGATATTGACTGAATGTTCATATTTCTGCTTCACTCTGTGACAGAGAAATCTGTTTCAGTGTTTCACAAAGGAATTTCTTAGGTGTTTTGTTCTCCACTTGTATTAATTACTTTGGAGGCTGAAATTCACTGAGATGCACATATTGGAATTAAGAGTGTGAGTGAGCAAATCCGAAGAGTTACACTCCTTTTTCTCAGAGAACTTCAAAACTTTCTCTCTATAAGTAATATTCTGAAGATATAGTATCTGAAGCTACTGTCATTGTCAGGTACAACTGCAAATTGTAAGGGTCACTAATTATTTCACTTTTTTAATATAGGAAGATTATTCCCTGCTGCTCCTACATATTTCAGCATACTCTGTTCTGGGGACCAGGCTATAGGGTACTCTGCAATTGGTGTTGACTGTAGTTTGTGGTGAAGAATAAGATTTAAACTTTAGTCCTTCTATAGGAAGACGGAATTACTCCCTTTGGTGATAAATTCTTGGCACAATACCTTGCATGCCTGCATCTAGAGAAATCAAGTAATCTTACAGACTGATTTGAAATTTCAGATTACAATTAAACCCATGTAAAAACTACATGCACAAAGAAGCCATTCTAGTCTTATCAGCTTTCAAGCACTTGCAAGAAGGATTTGTTCCTCTTATTTTTTCTCTCATATTATTTTTTTTTCATTCTTTGTGAAGAGATAAACTGTTAAATTCATTTTGAAGATACTGTAATGGGTTACTATAGTAACATTTACCTGTTCCATGTACAGAGGGTTTGGGGAGGGTTTAAAAAGGAACACAGCACTAATTTATCCATTTGCTGGAAAATTTAGAGCCAAGTTTTGTGACACACAGGAAAATGCTAACATCTTGAACTCTCATAACTTTGGATGAAGAATGCAGAAAGAAGGTTCTTAATAGATAAAACACTATAACTGTACCTTGGAGAAAGGTAATTGTGAAGTGAAAACCCCTGCATCATCACAACCACATTTTGATAAATTTTCTTCTCAGATGATCAAGGTTTAGCATTGACCTGTTCTTCCTTTCCATTATTTGTGCAGCTGCTTGTGTTCCTATTGGTGATTTTAAGTATTTACAGCCTATCTGATTTAACAATATATTTTATAAAAATTCCCCACACACAATACTCGTAAAATAGATCAGAACTTTCAGAGTGTGTTTTATAAAAGGTGTAAACTCTATTGCAAAGTGATTGTCACGTTGACTATAATATATATTTTTTTATTATTAATTAAACTGTTCCAATTACTTTTACCCTCTGCTTGGTTGTAATGAAGCTTTATGGGTAGCAGTAATTAACCTCTGCTAATGTTAATTATGCACAAAGTGGGATCTTGGAACTGCTGACCATGCAATTTGTTAAACGACTCAGGAGGTGACAAGGATTGCAGTGTTTGTGTGCTCTCTCAACCTATTGTACAATGGGAAGCCAAAGTTGTGAGAGTTCTGCTTCCAAAAAAATACACAAAATTTGTTTGCACAGTAAGATCACTGAAGTTCATTTATCTAGGAGCTAAAATGACTACAGGTTTCACCAAGATACCTCCATAAAGATCCTACTGTGAAGAACTATTGTACAAGGTTGTCAAGCCTAATTGAACTTGATTATATTCCTCAAAAGACTGCTTTTATGAAGGCCCAGTTCCACAAGGAGCCCATAGACAGGGTAGGAACATAACTCTATGTACTACCTCTGCTCTGACTTTACAGGTCATGGCAATAACCTCATGAAATATGGGAGGGCAAGGACACAGTTATGTTCTGTTTCATGATGTAAAAGTATTGTTGCTCCAACTGCTCAGGTAGTTATCCTACATAAAGCCTAAATTTTATAGGTCAATTTGTAAGAAGTTTAGGAAACTTTCTCACTCCATTAACCTGCAGAGGAATAAATACTTCTTTTTTATGCAAAGATCAAAACAGTTTATCAGTGCATGGTTTCTCCAAGCTGCAAGCAATGTTAGAATTACAGGCTTGCAAAGCAGTGTCATTATACATGTCACAACAGAATTTGGCATTGCAAAGTACAAAAATACCATATGCTAAAACTAGCTAAAGTTTGTTTTGTTTTGTTTTTCCCAAAGTAGTTGCTATCTATAAACCCTATCAGCAAGGACAAATTTTTTCCCCCAGTTGGTTTACTCAGATTTACTACCATAATATAGACTGATCGCTTCCCCCCCCCCAAAATCTTGTCCCATGCCTCAGATGTCTTTCTTTGTTTTACAAGCAATTTTCTCTAGTAATACATGGCTTAAATCTGAATTCCCACAAGTCATCTGGCTATCTTTTTTTCCCTCATCATTGCAGAAAATATCACTATCATCATACCAGTCTTCTACAAGGAATAATCCCTGTTCAGACTGCTTTGTGTTTTCAATGTAGAAGATATATCTAACTTTTGCAGATTGGTTTTTCTTGAATTAAATAACTAAAACATGGACTTGATATCAAAACACAGATGAAATTCTCATCTAGTGTTTTTTTTT